>NC_042616.1:534691693-534879193 GCF_901001135.1 Rhinatrema bivittatum | reverse complement strand
CCTTCCTCTTTGGCAGTGGCAGGCAGACGCCTATGCGCTCACGATCCTGCTACCCTCCCAGGTTCCTCCGGAAGCTCTGCGGCCTCCTCCGGTCCCAGTCACATCTCCCCATGTGCGTTGAGGGGCCATGGGAAGGTTTCCTGCCGTGGCCCCTTTAAAGTCAGGGAAGGCTGTGGGAGGTCTAAAGTTGGCTGGATAAATGTATCCGGTTAACTATTAGGTAGCCAGGTATCATCCCAGATAGCAGCTGAATATTGACCTCTTACCAGTGTTGCATATCCCAGCTGAGGCAGGCCCGTGACCGGCTTTACTCACCCCCGATGCCTAGGTCCCAGACCTGGCCCTTCCTCTTTGTCAGTGGTAGGCAGTCAGCTACGTGCAGGCCTAAGACAGACAGACTGGAACTACTGGATAGCGGCGTCTCCCCTCGACACACATGGGGATACGCGACTGGGACCGGAGGAGGCCGCGGAGCTTCCGGAGGAACCTGGGAGGGTAGCAGGATCGTGAGCGCATAGGCGACTGCCTACCACTGCCAAAGAGTAAGGGCCAGGTCCGGGACCCGGGCATCGGGGGTGAGTAGAGCCGGTCACGGGCCTGCTGCGGCCGGGATATGCAACACTGGTAAGAGGTCAATATTCAGCTGCTATCTGGGGTGATACCTGGCTACCTAATAGTTAACCGGATGCATTTATCCAGTTAACTTTAGACCTCCCACAGCCTTCCCTGTCTTTAAAGCTGCCACGGCGGGAAACATTCCCGCGGCCCGGGATGATGACTTCTCTGGCCTTGCTACTTAAGGCAGGCTCCGCCATCTGGTATTTGCCTTGTCAACATGTCTCCACGCTTCCAGTCATGTGCTTAGTTGCTGCTCATCCATGTTCCTGTTCTTGTTCCTGTACTTGATCTGTTCCAGCCCTGTGTTCCTGGTCCAGTCCTTACGCTTCAGTACCAGTTTCCTGTTCCTGACCCTTGCTTGTTCCTGATTACCCTTTGGATGGATTTTCTGGCTCAGCCCTGGCTTGTCCTGACCATGCTTTGGATGGATTCTCTGGCTTGACCCTTTCTTGTTCCTGACCATGCATTGGATGGATTCTCTGGCTTGACACTTTCTTGTTCCTGACCATGCATTGGATGGATTCCTGGCTTTGACCCTTGCTTGTTCCAGACCATGCATTGGACGGATTCTCTGGCTCTGACCCTTTCTTGTACCTGACCTTGTTTCCAGCTGAATTCCTGGTCTTCAGCTTGTACCTGCCCTTGTCTCCAGCTGCCTGCCCTGACCTCAGCTTGTGCCTGACCTTGTCTCCAGCTGCTTGCCCTGACTTGAGCTTGTACCTGACCTTGTCTCCAGACACCTGCCCTGACTCTAGCTTGAACCTGACTTTGCCTCCCGCTGACTACTTGGATTTGGCCTTTCTTAGACTTTTGCCTACTTACAAGCCCAGACTTAATGTGTTCCTGACTCTTAGCCTGCTTCAACCTGTCTGGGCTTCTGGATCCAGGCCCTGTCTTGAACCCAGTCTCATTGAACCCTGTGTCTCCATTGCTTCCTGGCTCCCTGCCTTGAGCACCCTCCATGGGATCAATCACACAGAGGCCCACCTAAGACTAGCTGGCCCCGGTACCCAAGGGCTCAACCTGCAGGGAATGAGGGTTGGTATTGGCAAAGCTCCAGTTGGCCTCTGCTTCCCGTTCTGCTCCGCCTCCCGATGGTGGAGACCTGTGGGGGCTTCCCCACAAGTAGCATCAACTCCACCTCAGGCTAAGGGTCTACCTCCGCAACAGATTGCCAAGGCCATGGACTTAGCGGAGCCATCCACCCTCCAGGCCATTTTGGGCCTGACCTTGAAGATCCAGGAACAGCAGCGGTTCTTGGAGGCAATGGCTACCGCCATTGAACACTTCAACACTCATTTGGACTCTCATGCTGGTTCCGCGGCTTCTACGACTGCACCACTCAGCTCTCAGGCACCAGCTACCCTAGCCAGAGCTCTGCTCGGCCTGCCCATTCCAACCCATTTCAATGGGGACCCGAAGCTCTGGAGAGGTTTCATCAATCAATGCTACATGCAGTTTTCTCTGCAGCACTCTGTCTTCCAGGATGACCTCACAAAGGTAACTTTCATCCTCTCACGCCTAGAGGGCAAGGCAGTAGCATGGGCATCTCCCTTTTAGGAGCATGTGGATTTTCTTCTCCAGGAACTATCACACTTTGTGACTACCTTTCGTTGGACCTTTGATGATCCAGGGAGGCAGGCTATGGCTAGTTTGAATCTTCTACATTTGTGACAAGGTCACTGAGCACTCAATGAATATACCATAGAATTCCGGACGCTTGCTACAGAGTTGGACTGGCAGGAGGATTGCCTCTGAGCCATTTATCTAGATGGCCTGTCTCCTCAAAGATGAACTTGCAGCTCGTGAACTACCCTCATCTCTTTAGACCATCA
This sequence comes from Rhinatrema bivittatum, assembly GCF_901001135.1. Taxonomy (NCBI): domain Eukaryota; kingdom Metazoa; phylum Chordata; class Amphibia; order Gymnophiona; family Rhinatrematidae; genus Rhinatrema; species Rhinatrema bivittatum. The sequence goes on along the minus strand of NC_042616.1, from coordinate 534,876,740 downwards.
CGTCCAGGAGTACCACAAGGAAGCCCGGTTACCCCGGTGCCCCACTGCCGAATGTATTCACTCTCCACTTGCGGTGAGCCTCGCATCCAGTGGAGTCCCACTGTTTACTAAGTTGGAAGAACCCATGAGGTTGGAACTTGGATGCTTCACCCCCGAGGAGGTGGAGGCATTCGGGTCTGTGTTTGTACTGCGGAGCTGCAGGAAACCACCTATCGTCTTGTCCTGTCTGTCTGGAAAACTCTGGCCTAAGTTCAGTAGGGGTCCTGAACTTAGGCGCTACCACTCCAGCCCCCCCAGTTACCTTGACCTGGAACTCTTTTTCCTTCCCCACCTTGGCTTTGGTCGATTCAGGAACGGCAGGAACTGCCTTGTGAAAGATTTCATCCGACTCCTAGGCATTTCTACCTGTCCCATCGAGAAAGCAATACTTATTGCCTCCATCCACGGTGACCCTCTACTAGGAGAATCTCTCACTGTCCACCTCCTCACTGGAACTCTGCATGTGGAGGAGGTAGAATTCTTCATCCTCAATAAATCCATCCATCCACTGGTGTTAGGGTTGCCATGGCTTCAGCGCCGCTCACCCCACTTTGATTGGGAGACCCTACAACTCACCAAATGGAGTTCTGCTTGGCATCACACTTGCCTCAGGAGAGTAGAAATGCATTCAGTGATCCCGCTAGCGGTTACTGTCTCAGGCCTGCCTGTGCCATTTGCTGACTTTGGAGATATGTTCTCGAAACAGAAGGCTGAAATCCTTCCACTGCATTGTGAATTTCACTGCCCCATTGATCTATTGTCAGATACCACACACTCTAGGGGCAGAACCTATCCTTTGTCTGTGCCAGAGACCCGAGCTATGTCGGACTATATTCATGAAAACCTGGCTAAAGGCTTTATCCGTCCTTCCATGTCACCTGCTGGTGTAGGCTTCTTCTTTGTCACCAAAAAGGATGGGTCATTATGACCATGCATAGGCTATCATAGCTTGACTGCCATCACTCGTAAGGATAAGTACCCTCTGCCCTTGATTAATGCGTTGTTCGATCACCTCCAAGGGGTGACCATCTTTACCAAGCTGGACTTGCGAGGAGCCTACAACCTGGTTTATATCCATCCCGAAGATGTCTGGAAGACAGCATTTAATACCAGGGATGGACATTACGAATATTGTGTGATGCCATTTGGCCTTTGCAACGCCCCTACGGTGTTCCAACGCATGATCAACAAAATCTTTCATGACCTCCTCTATGTGAAGGTCGTCGCCTACCTAGACGACATCCTTATTTTTTCTAAGGATCTAGCCACCCATCATTTAGATGTCCTCACAGTGCTGCAGTGCCTGTGGGAGAATCACCTATTTGCCAAGCTAGATAAGTGCTTGCTTGAGAAGCAGAGCCTACCCTTCCTGGGCTATATCGTTTCCTGATATGGCTTCTCCATGGATCCCAGTAAACTATGAAGCATCCAAAACTGGCCCCGACCTACGGGCCTTTGAGCACTCCAGTGGTTCCTTGGTTTTACCAATTACTACCATCACTTTATAGCCAATTATTCTCTGGTTGCCACACCTCTCACGGCCCTTACCTGTAAGGGTAGCGATACAAAGAATTGGACTCCAGAGGCAATTGTCACCTTTTAATCCCTGAAAGATGCCTTCTTGTTAGGGCCCTGCCTATGCCACCCGGACCTGGACCACCCCTTCATTGTTGAAGTTGATGCCTCTGCCATTAGAGCTGGGGCAGTGCTGAGTCAGCATTCCCCAAAAGGGGTTCTGCATCCTTGCTCCTTCTATTCTCACAAGTTCTCCCCCGTGTAGCAAAATTATAGCATCGGGGATCGAGAACTCCTTGCAATTAAACTTGCTCTTGAGGAATGGTGCCCTTGGCTGAAGGGCACCCAACATTGGTTTACAATTTTTACGGACCACAAGAACCTTGAGCATCTCCAGCATGCTCAGATTTAAATGCTTGCCAGCCCCACTGATCTCTATTCTTCACCCGATTTGACTTTGACCTTTGATACCATCCTGCTGAGAAGAATCTCTGGGCTGATGCCCTGACTTGTTCCTTCAAACCTGAAGACTCCCAAGAAGAGCCTCGCCACATAATCAATCCTGCCTATATCTCTTTGTTCGCCACCGTAACCGTACCTGCAGGGCAAATGGTGGTGCCTCGTAGGCTTCGTTAAAAAGTGCCACAATGGGCACATGATTCTAGAGTAGCTGACCACCCTGGACACGCTCGGACTTTGTCCCTCTTACAGCGCTACTCTTGGTGGCCCACCATATCCTCTGATACACATGAATATGAAGACTCTTGTCTTACATGTGCCCAACAAAAGCCTCCGGTGGGCCAACCATGGGGCTTGCTACAGCCTCTACCTGCCCCTGAAGAACCCTGGACTCACTTGTCCACTGATTTTGTGGTGGACCTTCCGGTGTCAATGGGGAAAAATGTCATCTGGGTGATCATGGACAGGTTCTCCAAGATGGCTCATTTGGTGCCACTTCCCACTTTGCCTTCAGCGCCGGAACTTGCACGTCTGTTCTTCCTCCATGTTTTCCGTCTCCATGGGTTACCTGTAGAGATTGCCTCCGATAGGGGGCCTCAGTTTGTCGCCCGCTACTGGCGCTCTTTATGCAGAAAATTTGGGATTTACATCAGCCTGACTGCTGCCTACCATTCCCAGGCCAATGGCCAAGCCAAGCAGATGAACCACTCCCTCAAGTGTTTTCTCCGTGCTTACTCCAATGACCAGCAAGACAACTGGGCCCAACTACTCCTGCGGGACAAATTCTCTCATAATTCTCATATCACTGCAGCCATGGTGTTTTCTGGTGTACGGCAGACAGCCACTGCCTCCTTTCACAATTCCTCTTTCAGTGCCTTCTCTAGCAGCCCAGGAACTGCAGACACCTTTCAGGCCCTGTGGACACGCACTAACCAGCTATTGTGCCAAGCGGCCGCATGTGCCAAAAAATCCTCGAACACTCTTCACTGACCTGCTTCTGAATTTCAACCTGGTGACAAGGTATGGCTGAGCACTCGCCATATTCGTTTGAAGCTCCCGTCCCAGTGGTTCGCTCCCAGGTATATTGGGCCTTTCCTGGTTACTCAACGCATTGGCCCAGTGACCTACCAGCTGCATATTCCACCTACTCTGGGAGTACACAATTCCTTTCATGTTTCACTACTCAAGCCTCTAGTTCTCTTTTGGCCTTCCTGTAAGGCTCTTGTACCTTCTCAAGTCAACTAGAAGACCGACACAATCTACCCAGTTCAAGATGTTTTGAATGTCCGGAGGAGAGGCTGCTATTGGGAATGCCTCCTCTCTTGGGAGGGTTATGGCCCTGAAGAAAATTCCTGGGAAGCAGCTTGTAATATCTTGGATAAAGGGCTCCTTCAGTGGTTCCACCAAGCCCATGCGGTCAAACCCAGACATCCAAGACGGGGGGCATAAAGGGGGGAGTACTATTGCTTATCCCGGCCGCAGCAGGCTTGAGACCGGCTCTACTCACCCCCAATGCCAGGTTCCAGGACCTGGCCCTTCCTCTTTGGCAGTGGTAGGCAGTCTCCTTAGGCGATTGCACTCCTGCTACCCTCCCAGGTTCCTCTGGCAGCTCCGAGATCTCCTCCAGTCCCAGTCAGGTCTCCCCAGGTGTGTCGAGGGGAGTTGCCGCTATCACATATTTCAAGTCTGCCTTAGGCGCGCGTGCGCCTTCCCTGACTTTAAAGGGGCCACGATGGGAAAAACTTCCCATGGCCCCAGATGATGTTTCCGGGCCTTGCCACTTAAGGCAGGCTCCACCATCCAGTCTTTGCCTTGGCAACAGGTCTTCATGCTTTCAGTCGTGTGCTTAGTTGCTGCTCATCCATGTTCCTGTTCCTGTACATAATCTGTTCCAGTCCTGCATTCCTGTTCCAGTCCTTGTGCTTCAGTACCAGTTTCCCGGTCCGACCATCGCTTGTTCCTGATTACCCTTTGGATAGATTCTCTGGCTCGACCCTCGCTTGTTACTAATCATTCAGTACTTTGGATGGATTCTCTGACTTGACCCTCAATTGTTCCTGACCACACCTTGGATGGATTTTCTGGCTCTGACCCTTGCTTGTACCTGACCTAGTCTCCAGCCGCCTGCCCAGACTTCAGCTTGTAACTGACCTTGTTTCCAGCTGCCTGCCCTGACCTCAGTTTGTACTTGACCTTGTCTCTAGCCACCTGCCTTGACTCCAGCTTGAACCTGATTTTGCCTCTAGCTAACTACTTGGACTTGGCCTTTCTTAGGCTTTTGCCTATTTACAAGCCCGGACTTAACATGTTCCTAACTCTTAGCCTGCTTCAGCCTGTCCGGGCTTCTGGATCTAGGCCTTGTCTTGAACCCAGCCTCATTGGACCCTGTGTCTCTGTTGCTTCCTGTTTCCCTGCCTTAAGTACCCTCCATGGGATAAACCACGTGGAGGTCTGCCTAAGACCAGCCGGCCCCGGGGAACGAGGGTTGGTATTAGCAAAGCTCCAGTCGGCCTCTGCTTCCCGTCCTGCTTTGCATCCCGAAGGTGGGGACCCGTGGGGGCTTCCCTAGAGGTAGCGTCAACCTCCGCAGCAAACAGGTCATTCATCAAAATGCGTTAGGGCCTGAATGCACATTAAACGGCTCTTATGCATGCGATAAATAACAAATATGCAAGTGAGAGGAGTTTGGGAGGAGTTAATGGAAATAAGTTCCTGCTAGCGTGGAATGTTGTAGAGTAACGCACAGTAACACAAGGTTTAATGTCAGAAATAACTACACCCTTTTTTTTGCGGTACGGTGATAAAAATGTGTTATTGTATGCCCGCGGCCATTATCACTGATCACAGCTATTATTGCAGTGATTAACGCACGTGATAAAAAGAGGTATTTTATCATAGACGCCTACCAGGACCTCCTGGCTCAATAAAAGCACCTGTTCTTACCTGGCCTATCTTTCTAAATCCATTATATTTGTGGCAAGTTTTCTAGTTGGGGGATACTGGATGCTTCGGGAGGCTCACCGTAGACAACAATAAGAGGAACAACAACCACAAGAACAGGCAAGGGCAGTTCCAACCCCTTCTAGGGAATTCCCTGCACCAGAGGCAGTCACTCATCCTGCAGGGAGAGGGTCGGGGCCCACAGCAGTGCCTGGTATGCAGGCGGCCATGGTGGAGGAGATGCAGGCAGCGCATCTTTTCTTCCCAAGCCTCATTGCTGGGCATGCCAGAGTGTTATATGGTTAGCAGGTATCACCTCTGCTCTCAGGCTATCCTGGAATTATATGAAGAAATCCGAGGAGATCTGGATCCTGTCACAGAAAGGTCCGACACTGTGCTAGGTCTCACCAAACTTTCTACATGTTCACTTTCAAAAGTGGCCTGTTGCTATCCACTCTGTATTTCATGGCAGCCAGCTTCTTCCAAATGACAGTAGGCATTGTGGGATGAATGTCTCAAACCACTTGTTCCTGCTGTCTGGACAGGTCATAACAGCTATGTTTGACCGCATTAATCGCTACATAGCATTTTCACAGGACAGACAGGTCTTGATGGACTTGAAGAGAGGCTTTTATGTCTTTGCAAACTTTCCTAATGTTCTGAGAACTATTGACTGTACTCACATGGCCATCATCCCACCCCAAGGCAGGGAGGAGATCTTCTGCAACAGAATGTTTTTCTACTCCATAAACGTGCAAGTGATCTGTGATGCTAGAAAGCACATCCTCAACATGGTGGCCAGGTACCAGGGAGCTGCACATGATTCCTTTATACTTAGGCAATCAGGCCTATGTGAACATTTTGAGGATGGCCTTTACGGTGAAGGTTGGCTTGTAGGTAAGAGATGCTTCTTTCTTCATTTCATTTCTGGCTATATGTTTGTGGCAAATGGCATGGACATGGGGGGGTGGGGCTGTGGTGGATGTAACAGCATTGCTGACATGACAAGTTGCTTGTACACTTTTGTTTATAGACCATTGACCCAGTGCCTGCCTTTTTCTTCCCATGTGAGGAGAGGCCTGCTAATCTTATGTGGGTAAACAATGCACTTGTCCTACAGTTTGGCGTGTGAGCAGGCACTACACACTTTCTACCTGTAGTGTTCACTTTCAAAAGTGGCCTGTTGCTATCCTCCAATTTGGAGAAGTTGAAATCTTACTGCTTAATCAGAAGCTTGAAGTGTTCACACAGCTGGTACTGCTAGATCATATGTTGCCTGTTAGTGATGGGTCAGCCAGGATGTTTTAGCCATCACACAGCTAAACCAGAAGCAGTGGCCTGAGTATTTTGGGGGCCAGGCATAATCCATGTGTTAGATCTTACAAATTGGTATCTCTGGAGAAGATACTGCAAAGCAGGCAGGGACTTGCCCAATCAAATCATCAGGTAGCAGTTTTTCTGCTAGGATAGGTATGGCAGCTCTTATGTATTGCTTCAAGGTTGATTGACTGCTACTAATGAGTAACCTTAGCTTGGATGTGAAGGCCTAGCATGCATTTGTTGCAATCTCCAGATGTGATTTAGCAGTCCGGAAGATCTGAGCTAGATCCAGCTTCTGCTATCCTGGACATATATTGTCCCAGAACAATGTGGCATGCACTTAGGGTAGAGAAATAGGATTTTAAAGCTCAGGCTAAGCTAGAAGCTAGCTTCTACTGTCCTAGAGCATGCTGTGGTTTGCAGCCAGATCTCCAGGTGACTGTGCTGTGATTGATGCCCTAAATCTGTCTTTGTTGCAGGAGATTCTGGCTAAAGTTGCAGAACCTGGCTTCTCACCCCGTTGCCATTCCTAGCCCACCAGCAGAGATGAAGTACAATGAGACCTTATGTTCTACCTGCTGTGTCACAGAACACACCTTCAGAATTCTCAAAAGTAGATTTTGCTGTTTGGACAAAATGGGTGGAGCTTTATGCATACCCCACCCAAAGTAGGAAATTTAGTGCTGCTCTGATGTATATTCCATTATCTCGCTCTATGCCAATGGATACCAATAGAGATACTTCCTGATTTATCCCAGGATCCCCCATGTTCACCTGCAGAAGCCGAGGACACCATGCTGAGTGGCAGCCAGCTTCGGCAAAACCTTATAGAATGCTACTTTGCCTGTTAGGCCTCACCATTCCAAGGAAGGGAGGTCAATAGAGTGTTTGGTGCTGCTCTCCTCTCTATCATCTGTCTTGTACCCACTGCTCTTCTGTCTGGGTCAGTGTGAATCATTAAACATGTATACCTAATTAGAATTCCTCTTGACAATGGAGCAATAGACTGTACTTGAAAAACAATAGTCAAAGCAAGGATAGCATCAAATACATGTGGCTGGAATTATGTTTTCTGCCTGATATTGAGACTAAAAGAGGCATGTGTTACAAGAGAGTTTCTGTACGACTGTCAATACAGTGTACATAGCTTGGCCTAGCTAGTGGCGTTTGGCTTGTTGGGCCTCCCCATTGGACCCTGTCCTAGCCCTCACATGTGGGTGAGATAGAGCCATAGGTGTGATGGGATTCCAGCTGGGCCTCAAGCATGGAAAGTAACTGCTCTATAAAAGCTATAAATCACAATTAGCTCTAAAGCTTAAAGGCACAGCCTAAAGGTACAGGTAGACAGTTTAAGGTATCAATGACAGAGTTCCCTTTTTACAGCCTCAGCCCATAATTGACACAAGTGTGCTTGTGAATTTTAGCACCTGTACTTTGTTTGGCCCTTCTTTGTCTGTTCTCCCTGCTAGGGGTGAGAAATCAGGAGGCTAATATGGGCCAAATGTTCCAGGTGTTTGTCCGCAGGCTTTAATATTTACAATTTTTTCTTACTTACTAAAACCTGACAGACAGGAAGTGATATACATAAAGCCAATTTGTCAAATTTAGTAAAATGTATTTAATAGCCAGCAAATACCTTAGTGCATACAAAATCAATCTGACTTAGTGTTCAGTAGTTAATGTTTATTGCCAGCTCTTCTTTCCCGTGGAGAGAATGCCAGGCCTCCTAAAAGTTGCAAGATATCTCTGTGCACATTCTCTCCAGGTACATCTTACCAATAGGCTCCTTTTATATTGTGTAAGTACATGACAGCCAGCACATAGTTGCTACTCAGTCTTTTGTTACATTCCCCAATGTCCAGCCTAAACTTGTTCATACTGGTTCTTTTATTGCTGACCATATCCTTTCTTTTACAGTTTGCTCTTTAGTTTTTCTGTTCTGGAAAAAACAATTTTTATATCCCTCCTTTTTCTTTAGACACAGAATTCAAATCCTCTCCCCCACAGTGCATACTGAGACACTCTGGCTACTAATTCAAAGCATATGTTCTCCAGGCCTCTTCAGTGTTCCATATGTTGCTATTATATTTTATACCAGTATGTTCTGTCCACCAATGTCTTTCTGTCAGGTGAAGCAAAGTTGGCCATGCCCTGCCACACAAGGGTTAGTCATTCTTTGGACTCTTACAGCTGTGCACATTTCTACATTTGGGGAGACTTTGTGTCACATGGGCATACCAAGACACAGCTGACAGCACAGTCTCTGCAGTTTCAGAGCCACTGCTAACTAGGGTTACCAACTGGCTCCAGATAAACAGGACATATTAATCAAGTCTTGGTTTTAATCCCCTACATGCAGGTATCTATAGTCTTGAATTTTCTAGGAAATGCAACAGGGAAATCAGAACAAGTTCTGGCATACAATGGGTTGAAACCAGGACTGTATCAAGCTGTCCTGAAAATCAGTAGGCAGTTGGCAAACCTACTGCTGACATCAGAGTGCTAACCTAGCAGGCCTTCACTTACAGCCTTGGTTAAAGCCCCTGTGCTACACAGTGCCATTCTCACAATAATCACAGATCCTTCCAAGCTAGCATAACGTTTTGCAGTTGCATGCACCCATACATAGATGTACCCTGCTATACCTACCTAGGCTCTTTGGCAATTGTCATGTGAAGAAGGTGAGGGCCTTGGTTGGTTCTTAGGAAGGCTACACAAGGATACAGGTCCAACTCTGTGAAGGCAGGATTGGAAATCAGGTAGTATCCTGCCTTCACTTGTATTTTCCATCACCTCTGAAACGTCACTATCACAGTATAGATTTAATGACTTTAAAAGCACCCACATCTCTTTTAAGAAAAAGTTCATATCATACAACCCAACGCTAAGGTGTATTTGACCCATCACAAGTAGCCTTAGTCAGATATGGAGATGTCAGGGAGCTGCAAGGATAGTCATGTGGTACTGCTGTAAGTATGTATGTATGTACCCAGAAAATATGCATAATTTGCTTATAGTGAAAGCTAGTATCAGTTATAGTCCTAATGTTCTCTGTGGCACCCTTAAAGCACATAGGCTGAACACTCCAGGGGCAAACAGCTTGAAGATTGATCTGTTTCCAAGGTCACTCCCCACATTTCTGTGGTTTTATAGTTGCAGGGATCTTTGTTCATCCACATGATTGGCAGGATTTGTGGCCAAGTTGTAAGAGCTGCTTTCTTCTAGGTTGTGCCTCATGTGGTATTTATCACTTTTACAGTTAGTGGTGAGCAGGGCAGGTATGCTGATATATTTTCAATCATCATATCTGTATATAGCATAAAGGCTAGAGAAGGTGTTATCAGCTGATGATCTCAGGAGCCTACAAGCAGCCTCCACAATAAACAGGCCACAGTGCTGAATGTATAGGCCTACTGCTTCCAGAGGTCTCATGTGGCTGGGATGGTGGCTTATACCATCCTATGTTGGTCTCTTGCAAGTCATTTATTTAGTGCCACAGGAAGCCTTGAGTAGCCCATGTCAGTACATCAGCCAAATTACATTTTATATATGCCTCTGACAGATGTCTTTTATGTGGGCTGGGAGAACGAGAGAGATGTGGATCAACAGTGGACCAATCTAAAAGGAGCAATTACCAAGGAAACTAATCTATATGTTAGAAAAGTAAAGAAAAGCAAAAGAAAAATGAAACCTATCTGGTTCTCAAAGGAGGTGGCTGACAAAATAAAGGCTAAAAGAACAGCGTTCAAGAAATATAAAAGATCCCAAAGGGAGGAACACAAAGAAGAATATTTGGTAGAACTGAGGGAGACAAAGAAATTAATCAAGAAGGCAAAAAGTCAAGCGGAAGAGAGGATTGCCATGGAGGTAAAGAGAGGTGACAAAACATTTTTCAGATACATCAGTGAAAAGAGAAAAGTTCAAAGTGGTATAGTGAAATTGAAAGGTGGAAAGGATCAATGTGTGGAGAGAGACGAAGAAATGGCAGAAATATTAAATGAATACTTCTGTTCTGTGTTCACTAAGGAGAACCCTGGAGAAGGACCGTCTGTAGTTAACAAGAAACTGGAGGGGAGTGGAGTAGATGTAACTCCATTTACAGTAGAAAATGTATAGGAAGAGCTGGAGAAACTGAAAGTGGACAAAGTCATGGGGCCTGATGTGGTTCATCCCAGGATACTGAGAGAGCTCAGAGATGTGCTGGCGGGTCCGCTGTGTGACCTGTTCAATAGATCCCTAGAAACGGGAGTGGTGCCGAGTAATTGGAGAAGAGCGGTGGTGGTCCCGCTTCACAAGAGTGGGAACAGAGAAGAGGCTGGTAACTACAGACCGGTTAGCCTCACTTCAGTGGTGGGAAAAGTAATGGAGTCACTGTTGAAAGAGAGAATAGTGAACTATCTACAGTCGGGAGAATTGATGGACCAGAGGCAGCATGGATTAATCAGGGGAAGATCCTGTCAGACAAATCTGATTGACTTTTTTGACTGGATAACCAAGGAATTGGATCAAGGAAGAGCACTCGATGTCATCTACTTGGATTTCAGCAAAGCTTTTGATACGGTCCTGCACAGGAGACTGGTGAATAAAATGAGAAGCTTAGGAGTGAGTGCCGAGGTGGTGGCCTGGATTGCAAACTGGTTGATGGACAGAAGACAATGTATGATGGTAAATGGAACTCTCTCTGAAGAGAGAGCGGTTTTAAGCGGTGTACCGCAAGGATCGGTGTTGGAACCGGTCCTGTTCAATATCTTTGTGAGCGACATTGCAGACGGGATAGAAGGTAAGGTTTGTCTTTTTGCAGATGACACTAAGATCTGCAACAGAGTAGCCACACCGGAAGGAGTGGAGAGAATGAGACGGGATTTAAGGAAGCTGGAAGAGTGGTCGAAGATATGGCAGCTGAGATTCAATGCCAAGAAGTGCAGAGTCATGTATATGGGAAGTGGAAATCCAAATGAACTGTATTCGATGGGGGGAGAAGGGCTGATGTGCATGGAGCCGGAGAGAGACCTTGGGGTGACAGTGTCTAATGATCTGAAGTCGGTGAAACAATGCGAAAAGGCGATAGCTAAAGCCAGAAGAATGCTGGGCTGCATAGAGAGAGGAATATCGAGTAAGAAAAGGGAAGTGATTATCCCCTTGTACAGGTCCTTGGTGAGGCCTCACCTGGAATACTGTGTTCAGTTCTGGAGATCGTATCTCTGAAAAGACAGAGACAAGATGGAGGCGGTCCAGAGAAGGGTGACCAAAAAGGTGGAAGGTCTTCATCGAATGTCTTATGAGGAGAGATTGAAGAATCTAAATATGTACACCCTGGAGGAAAGGAGGAGCAGAGGTGATATGATACAGACTTTCAGATACTTGAAAGGTTTTAATGATCCAAAGACAACGACAAACCTTTTCCGTCGGAAAAAAAATCAGCAGAACCAGGGCTCACGATTTGAAGCTCCAAGGAGGAAGACTCAGAACCAATGTCAGGAAGTATTTCTTCATGGAGAGGGTGGTGGATGCCTGGAATGCCCTTCCGGAGGAAGTGGTGAAGACCAGAAGTGTGAAAGACTTCAAAGGGGCGTGAGATAAACACTGTGGATCCATAAAGTCTAGAGGACATGAATGAATGTGGAAAAAAAGATTTGCATTTACAGAAAAGTGGGGAGTAACTTGCTTTTTACGGCAGTTACTACCCCAAACCAAATAAGTCTGATACTTCACTTTCAATGTATATCCAGCATAGCTCTCTGCTTCAACAGCAGGGGAGAAAGACTGATACTTCACACATATCCAGGATAACTCTCTGCTTCAACGGCAGGGGAGAAAGTCTAATACTTCACGCATATGCAGGATAGCTCTCTGCTTCAACGGCAGGGGAGAAAGTCTGATACTTCACACATATCCAGCATAGCTCTCTGCTACAACAGCAGGGGGAATGAAGAAAAGTGGATCTATATACAGACAACCAACAAGGACTGAATTACATAGTCTGGGTAAACAAATAAGCATGGGTGTGGCTTGCTTATTGTGGCGGTTACTACCCTTAACTTATTAAGCTAGATATTTCACTTAGATGCAGCTCCAACACTGCTCTCTACATTAATGGTGGGGGTGGAAAGGAAATAGAACCAAAAGGTTACTAAGAGCCAAGAGTAACAGATAAGTATGAGAAAAAAAAGTGCAAAACTTGCTGGGCAGACTGGATGGGCTGTTTGGTCTTCTTCTGCCGTCATTTCTATGTTTCTATAATGTTCTGACCAAGTAAGGATTCAGACTACCTCATTAGCAGGTAGTGATAGGCTGCTACAGACATCAATGTTGTTTGATTACAAACAGTCTAGGAACATATGCATGCACCATGTATAGATGCATGAAGTACTGCAAGTAATCAGTACCCAATAGATATGTGTGTCAGAGTGCGACCTGGTGTGTGATGTGCTGTGTTAGACTATGTCACTCTGAGTGTCTGGGGGTGATGTTACATTTGTAGGTACCTCCCTTACCACAACAAAGCATACACCAGAGCAGGCAGTGTGTGCATTCATGTTGCACACATTGGCTTTGGACACCAGTGATCCAGTGCTTCCACTCTTGAGAAGAGATATGACAGAATGGGCTGCTGTATGAATGGGCTTACATGTAGTACTCTTACATTCCTCCTAGGCTGTTTACTTACCTTGCATTGAGAGAGGCACCATTATACAGATCCTCAAGTCAGGTCGCTACAGTGGTTCCAGCCAGTTATGGAAGTTAGCCTGGTCCCAAGCTGCAGCAGCAACCCTCTTGGCCTGTGGACATTCTCCTCATGACACAACTCCCTCACTCCTCCTCCTCAGTTGTCACACAGTAGCTGACACAATGTTCCTTTAGCCTGCAACTAGATGACATATTTTGTTTAGTGTGAAACCTACAAAGGGTTGGGTACAGATAGCCTTTGAAGTGGACTCATGATACTAGTAAGGGGGCCCAAGATAAAGAATTGTGTGATGATGACCGTAACTTCACCTTAACAACACACAAGATCTATATATATACACAATTTATTCAGTGGGCCACATTTCAGCTCCCTACAGATGAACCACACTTTGGCCATGAGTAACTTTTCAAGTAGGCTTCTGACAAAAGAGTAATGTCATGAGAGCATTTGGTGACTCAGCCAGAAAGAAGGGACATTTTATAGTCAGAGGTGATATATCTTCACTATGAAAGAGGCTAATGGGTTGCTAGTGCTTCACTATGACCGTAGCATAGCTCTACAACCCACTGGGCACCCACAGAGTAAAGGCATAGCTACTGTCCTATAGCCAAGCATTTCCACATCTTTTATATTGGACAGCGTATGGAGCTGAACACTAGCTAGCTAGTGTCCATCTCACATACAGGCTCATGTACCCAACAGTTAGCTAAAAGTATGCAGTCTGAAGAAGGCAACAGGAGCCAATAGTGAAGCTCCACAGTAAGGAGCTTCTTCTTTGCTCTTATTGTCTTCCTTGGGAGCATACACTAAACTTTCAGGTGTATGGCCTATCCCATATGGCCTTGCGACTAGATAAGTGGCTAGTTGGAATGTGCAAGGGTAGTCTAGTATGCAAAGTCATGAGGAGGGCATACCTTGTACCTAGTGAACCCTTGAGACAAAAATCACACAATGAAATGACCTAACCAGAAAATGTATTTTTGAAACTAGTGACTACTTTATTAGTGAATACATGTAGTCAAAGGTTTCAAATAAAGTCAATGTCTTTGGTAATCACATTCTGCAAGGACAAGATAGAAAATAGCACATAAAGTTGTAAATGACCTGAACAGCACATTCAGTGCTGACCGTACATACATTATTAGAAATGGCATCATTACTTTTACAGGCTTAGCATCTTATCCTTTTGGCACAATCATGATTAAAGCAAAGAACATAGAAAGTAGAAGATGCACCCCCAATAGTTATAGTACAGCTCTAATGTTAGAGCTGATAGCAGCAAGAAAAAGGCCCTAGACAATCCATATTGAAAGAGAGAAATCAAATGGGGGACAGTCCTAAGGCTATGGCAGCAGAGGATAAATAGTGGTCAGCAGGACTAGGACTGGAAAGCACGGCATGGAGGCCGAGGACCATGAAAAGACACAACAGTATGGAAGCAGGAGCCCTAGAAGACACAGCAACATGGAGGCAGTAGCCCCAGGTGAAGACACAGCCGCATGGAGGCAGCAGCAGCAGCATGAGCTGAGTTGGGATAAGAAACAGCAGTATGGAGGCAGAAGCAGCATGAGCTGAGCTGAGATGAGGTGAGATGAGACTGACACCAGCATCAGGAGCAGAAGATGAGTCATAATGAGAAAAGGCAGCTGAACCATGACTGAAGACCACATCAAGGAGGCTGGAGTATGGGCAGAATATCAAGGAGGGCTTTAGAGCTAGGCAGCAGGACCACAGTGGCAGGCACTGCCAGGCAGTAGACCATCTCCTCTGCTAGGCTGGCACTGGAAATCTGTAGTGAGGATGTGCCCAACAGGCTTCTTTCATCTAGCTAGCACAGGAATTATGTAGTGAGGATAGGCCCAGGAGACTTCTTTCATTTAGCTGGCACAGGAACTCTGTAGAGATGCCAGGCCAGGCTTGTTGGTAAAGCTCTTCTTATTTGGCATTTGATACCACCACCTCTGATTCCATATGGACCCTTGTGCTTGCCACTTGGGGGGGGCATGTCTTTTGGGGACCTACCCCTCAAGCGTCTATCAGGCCGGGGACTGCTGTTGTAGGGTGTTGAGTTCTGTGATACTGAGGAAGACACTGGTGGAGGCTTGGGTGTCCTTTGAAGGATTTGCGTTAGGATGTTGGTCATAGTGTAGATTGATGTGGCCAGCATCGTTACACCCATTGTGTGTAGGGCAGTCTGATCCCACAGGCTCTGGCTCTGCCTGTTCGCAGGCCTCCTGAAGTGCACTAGCTCAGCCCATATCTGGTAGAGGTATACCCCATGCCTCCTTTCCAGCTGGTCCAGCTGCTCGTGCATCAACTCCTTTGTTGGTGGCAGGGATGTTGTTGGTGCCGGTGCTGCTGGCAGTACTCTGTTGGTGGTCTGGAATGTTGAAATTTGGGCCTCCAAATGTGGTATGAGGGGGCTGCTGAACTGCTCCTGCCAAGGGCCTGGTGCTTCAGGCTGGTGCCATGGTGTTCTGGCTTCAGGTTGTGCTGCATCAATTGGCTCCCAGTCCCGGCTGGGATCCTCCATGAAGCCGGAGATGTTCAGAGACTCATTTAGTAGGCTGGATGATCAGCCCATTGGTTCAAAGATCTGTATAGCCTCCTGAGGCTGTTGCTGCTGCTGTTCCTCCTCCTCCTAACCCATCTGGTCCGGGCATCCATCATCAAGACCCTCTGCAAAAGAGCTGGCGCGCTGCTGCTCCCTGGGACTTGTTGGCTGGTTTCCGGGGTTTGATGATGGGCACCGGCAACTTTGTTGGTGAGTGCTGTAGAAAAAGAATAAGATATAAGTACCAATGGCAGGAAATATCCATTTTCCATTTACATGGAAACATAGAAATGATGGCAGAAGAAGATTAAATGGTCCATCTAGTCGGCCCAGCAAGCTTTTAGTAATATGTGCAGTGCATGTTACCACCATGCTTATCAGTTTCCCCAAACTGATAAGCATGGTAAAAACATGGTAAAAGTCAAGGTCCTCATTGGTTATGTCTGAATCCAATTCCCTATAATTCCTTACTATTGAAGCAGGGAGTAATGATGGAGTTGTACTAACAGTATGTAGTCTTATTGGTTAATAGTAACAACTGCTGCAACAGCAAGTTTCCCCCATGCACTCTTTTCTTCATTTCCATCCTCCAGTTTTAGGGATCCACAGTGTTTATCCCATGCCCCTTTGAATTATTTCACTGTTTTTGTCTTCGCTACCTCTTCTAGAGGGGCATTCTAGGCATTCACCACCCTTTTGTGAAGAAATATTTTCTGACATTTGTTCTGAGTCATGCTAAAGTTTCATTTTGTGATTCCCAGTTCTACTGATTTCTTTCCTATGGAAAAGGTTTGACAATTGTGCACTATTAAAGCCTTTCCAGTATCTGAAGGTCTGTATCATATATCCCCTGCTCCTCTTCTCTTCCAGGGTTTACATATTCAGATCCTTCAACCTATCCTCATAGGCCTTCTGATACGGACCTCACACCATTTTGGTTGTTCTTCTCTGGACCACCTCCATCCTGTCTTTATCCCCCTTCAGATATGGACTCCAGAACTGAACACAGTACTCCAAATGAGACCTCACCAAGGACCTGTAAAGGGCATTATCACCTCCGTTTACTTACTGGTTATTCCTCTCTCTATGCAGCCCAGCATTCTTCTGGCTTTAGCTATCGCCTTTTCACATTGCTTTGCCATCTTAAGATCTCTGGACACTATTATCCCAAGATCTCTCTCCTGGTCCGGGCACATCAGTCTTACATCCCCTATCACATACGGCTCTTTTGGATTACTGCACCCCAGATGCATGACTCTGAACTTCTTGGCATTGAATCCCAGCTGCCAAATCTTCAACCACTCTTTCAGCTTTCTTAAATTACTTTTCATTCTCTCTAATCCTTTAGGAATTCCACACTATTTCAAGATTTTAGTATCATCTGAAAATAGGGAAATTTTACTTTCTATCCCTTCCATAATGTCACTCACAAAGATATTGAACAGAACTGGTCCCAACACCAATCCCTGTGGCACTCCACTTAACTTGGTTCTCTCTTCAGATTAGATTCCATTTGCTATTACATTCTGTCCCCTATCAATCAACCAATTTGTAATCCTCACCACCACCTTGGTGCTCACTCCCAAACTACTCATTTTATTCAAAAGCATCCTATGTGGGACTGTATCAAAAGATTTGATGAAATCCAAATAGATCACATCTAGCGCTCTTCCTTGATCCAATTCTCTAGTCACTCAATCAAAAAATGCAATCATATTTGTCTGACAGGACCTTCCTCTGGTGAATCCATGCTGCCTTGAGTCCAGCAACCCAACAGATTGTAGATAGTTCACTCTTTTTTCTTCATCAGAGTCTCCATTCATTTTCCCTTCACCAATGTGAGGCTAACTGGCCTATAGTTTCTGGCCTCCTCTCTGCTACCACTCTTGTAAAGCGGGACCACCACCACTTTTCTCCAACCTATGGCACTACTCCTATTTCCAGGGAATTATTGAACAGATCTTTCAGCGAACCAGCCAGCACATCTCTGAGCTCTCTCAGTTTCCTGGGGTTTATCTCAGCCAGCCCCATGGCCTTCTCCTTTCAGTTTGCCTAGCTCTTCCCATACATTCTCTTCTGTAAACAGAGTTTTGTCTACTCCATCCCCATCTATGGTCTTGTTAATCAGCAAAGGGTCTTCTCCAGGGTTTTCTTTAGTGAGTACCGAACTGAAGTATTTGTTTAATAGTTCTGCCATTTCTTCATTACTCTCCTCACATTACTTTCTGTCACCTTTCAGTTTCACTGTACCACTTCTGATCTCCCTTCTTTCACTGATATATCTGAAAAACGTTCTGTCTCCTTGCTTTACCTCTTTGGCCATTCTTTCTTCTGCTTGATCTTTTGCTTTCCTTAATTCTTCTTTCGTCTCCCTCTTCTCTGTGTTCCTTTTTTGGGATCCTATATACTTCTTGAATGCTGTTCTTTTTGCCTTTATTTTTTTTAGCCACTTCCTTAGAGAAACAGATCAGTTTATTTTTCATTTGACATCAGAGGCTCACTTTGTATCTAAAGCATTGTGAGAATCTTAAGCCAAATGATGTGTATAACTGTTGTAACCTGGCCATTTACAGGTGAGGTGAACTTACCAGCTGCGGCTCGTGTAGTGTCCAGCCGCTCAGCCATGCCCCCGAACATATCTGGTCCCAGTCGTTGCACAATGTACTCCTCCAAGAGTATCAGGATAATGGGACAAGGGGCACCTACTCCAGCCGTTGTATGTATTTATTTCAGCTCGCCACCTTTGCCTTCAACTGCACCTTGATGTCCCAGTACCTGTGGGCGACTTGCTCCCTGCTGCATTGGACACCACTGCACCTGGAGATCGCCTGGGCTATAGTGCACCAGATCTGGCCTTTGCTTGCTTTCAAGGTTTTGGCTGCATGGTTGCCAAAGAGCATAACATGATGCTTCATGATCCCTGCAATCACCATCTCATTGTCC
The DNA here is from genome assembly GCF_901001135.1 of Rhinatrema bivittatum. Lineage (NCBI taxonomy): Eukaryota > Metazoa > Chordata > Amphibia > Gymnophiona > Rhinatrematidae > Rhinatrema > Rhinatrema bivittatum. The sequence goes on along the minus strand of NC_042616.1, from coordinate 534,858,282 downwards.
TGCACAGTGAACTTGAGAGCCCTGAGATGACGACATCCTGCTGCCTGGCTACAAGAAGAGGGTGACATTTTTGCTATCCTCCCTTTCCTCACTCACTCGCCCACTCTTTTCTCTCCTCTCTCTCTCCTCCCTTCCTCCCCTTCCTCCCCTTCCTCCCCCTCCTATCCCTGCCCTCCAAACTCCCTTCTCCACTGCCCTCTCTCTCTATCCATAGCTGCTGTCCTCCTCCCTCCTTCCTCACTGCCTATTCCCTTCCCCCTCACGCCTTCTTCTACCCCTTCCCTACTGCCTATTTCTACTCCTGTCCCTGTCCCTATTCCTAGTCCTACTCCTCCTCCTAGCACTCCTGACCTCATCCTCCCACTTCTTCTCCTCTCTCCCCACGCCTTGCACGCTCCATCCTCCACACCACAACCACCAATCCTCACTCCACTTCATCACAGCCACCTCCTCACTCCTCCACTTCTCCACCACCACCACTCCTCCTCACTTCTCGACTCCTTCTCACCCCTCCATTCTTCCTCATTCCTCCACTTCTCCACCACACCACTCCTCCTTATCCTCCATACAAAAAGACAGACAAACGTGACAAACTAACAAAACTTTCACACACAGGAAAATCAAACGAGACCAAGGAAAAGGGAAACAGAAGAGAACAACAATCCTGGAAAAGACCACTATTTACCCTGTAGGGGAGGTAAAAGCCCCCGCAGATGGAACATAGACAGGAGCATTGTTTTCATCAGGGGAAACATCTTTAAGCCCCCCTGACTTGATTCCTGTAGCACCAGCGCTACAGAATCTCCCTATGCTGTCACCGATGAACCAGAGCCAAAGAGCCGTGTGACTGCGGTAGAGGAAGAAGCAATGGAGAGGGAATGCCCTGTTCCAGCAATGGCATTTGGAAACTTGGACCCCCCAGGAACTGCAGCTATAACATCGCAGAATGTGGAACGAGGTGGTGAGTTACCTCCGTTGGAGGAAGAACAAGGCAAGTTGCAGAGAGATCTGGTGGTAAAAGAGTTTCCTAAACCGGCAGTGGTAACTCTGGACTCCCTTTGGGAGTTAGTTGCTTTGTCTGGCCCTGCTCTTCAGGGGTGTACTATCCAGATGAATTTAATATCAGGAAAATTGGACAAGCTGACTCAAGAACATAATTGCCAACTTCAAGAGCATACAAATAAGAAATCTGCTTTAGAAGAGAAAGTGAAGTCTACGTAGAATGTTTGTTCATCAATAATCCAAGAAAAACAGATACTGAACAGAAAAGTGGAAATTATTGAAAATAGACTGTGGAGATTAAATCTGAGAATTTTAAATTTCCCAAAAATCATAAGGGAAATTCCATGAATAACTCTAAAAATATATATGTCAGATGTTTTAAAAATCCCGAATGATAGTTTACCATCTTTCAATAAAGTCTATTTCTTACCATTCAATAGAACAAGAGAGGTTAATCAGCCACAATTTGATATCGATAATTTAATAGATTTCTTGGAGTCCTCAGTAGAGATATGTGAGAGGGCGACACTACTCGTTTCCTTAATTATAGAATCTGATGTAAGTTTGATAATGCAATATTACTTTCAACATATGGGGGAGAACTTCATGGGACAGCGCGTCCAAATTTTACCTGATTTGCTAGAACAATACAGGAGAGGAGGAAAGCCTTTCTTTCAATGAGGCAAGAATAAATTACAATAGGGGCACATTTTTTCCTTAGATATCTGTGCAAATGCGTGGTTACTTATAATAAAGATATCTTTATATTTTTTGCTCCGGAACAGTTAAGAATGTTTCTGGATTTATGGAAGAAAGTTATGCTAACCTCCTCCCCCAGAGAAGACCCTGTAACCTACATTATAAATAAGAAAGGGTAAAGTAAAAAAGCTTGCTAGGCTGATTACTATTTGATTGATATTCCTTTGAGACTCCTAAAAATTTCTGCTCCTTTCCTCTGCTATGTAAATGATTGTGGTCTGAGTTTAAAGATTTGCTTTGGAATAAGATGTTTAATAAGAAAATTTGTTTCCGTGTTTCTGAGCAAAGTGTATCTTTGCAATTATGTAAAAATCAATAAAGAAAAAATTATAAAAAAAGAATCAGTATTTGCACATAGCCACTTAAAATTGGGTGCACATGTACATGCAGCCAGGCTATTTTATAAAGTGTATGCATATGTTTGCATGAGTTATAAAATGGCTGTGAATCTGGGCACTTGCCGATGCACATGTAACAAAGTGTGCCTGCATGCCGGTTTGAAAGTTTCCATCCTTCTTTGTATTTCATATAGGTTAGCACCTGTTTACATGGATCAAATGGGCTTTGCCCCTGTGTGGAAAAAGGTATGTGTACTGTGGAACAGTGTGTGCAGTTTAAACCCAGCAAGACATGCGTGCACTGTGTAAGAGTATAGCAGCAGTTTCTGCTGCTATAAAATGTGGTGTTCCCAGAGATAGGAGGGTTTAGGGGAATGACTATATGTGCATGAGTGGTTTTGTAATAATTTATTTTTGATGGGCTTTTATACTTGTCATTGCAATAAATTTGAAGGATTAATATGTTTTGCAAAAATTTGAAATTTTTGTCTATGGAAAAATGTATGCCTTAAATTCAACCATCCTACATTGTTAATAATGTTACACAATCCAAAGCGATGTAAACTGTTACGCGCCCCGTCCACACCCGGCCTGCGCTCAGGTCTGCTCACCTCACTAGCTACTCTGCAGGTCACAGGTTGGCCTCCCCAGCAGCAGCCGCGAGCTCCTCTAGGCCACGATGTCCCACGGCGGGGGTCGCCGGGCCTTCCACTGCTTACCAGGCCTCACTCCGGAGTTCAGCGTCTCCAGTGGCATTGGCCACGCCCCTACGCATGCGTGCGTGCGGACCGCTCGGCTTCTTGTAGGGCCAGGGGTGGGTCCTAGCTCTGCGGCGTGCCCTGATTAATGGAATGATATAAGGAAGTCCCTACCAGCACTTCCTTGCCTTGGCAATTGGGTCGGCACTGTAAATGTACTAGTTTGCCTCCACGTCACAGTCTTGTTCCAGTCTCATTCCAGCCTTGTTCCAGTCTTGTTCCAGTGTCCTTCTGTTCCTGCGTCTGCTGTCCATCCTCCCAGGTAGTACCCTCGGACTATCTCTCTGGTACTGACCTCAGCCTGTTCCTTGACCTTCCTGTCTGCTGCCTGCATCTTGACATCTGCCTGCCTTGTGACCTCGTCTGACCTCCAGAACCTGACATCTGCCTTGTTGACTACTCCTTGGACTGACCCTCGGATTCTGACCTCAGCTACTATTGACCACGTCTTCTGATTCTGGCTCTGTCCCTTGCCTTATCATCGCCTACGCTGTTTGGGCCTTCCTGCCTCTCCAGGCCAACAGCGTGAAGTCCAACCGCGCTCCCTTGCTGATCATGGGCACGCCTCTCTACTACCTGGCTTCGCAAAGCCATAACACACAATATTGCACAGTTTTAATGCCAAAAATAACTTTGCCTTTTTTGCAAATTCATTCTCTCTCACACTCTCTCTTACTCTCCTCTTTGCATCTAGGAAACTGCAATTATGTAAGTATTATTCCAATGTGCAAAACGTTAACACACTTTGTGGTAAATACCTATGCAAAGCACACATTGCAATAAGTAGGAAATTAACAAATCTCTTTTTCTACTGCATGCAATATTTACAGCAATTTGAGAAATCTAGCAATTAGTTAAATTGATATTTTTGGACAACAAAATAATCCTGTGCTTGAAAACTGAAATATTTTTACTTTTGGAAATAAAAACAAATTACATTTTTAAAATGAAATCCACTAATTTCTTTTGTAAATCATTTGCTTCAACTTTTAAAATGTTGTAAATTTGTGAAAGAAAAAAAATAACCTCTCAAAAAAATTAACAAATTCCTGATGCTAGCACAGGAAATTGACTCAGAAGGCAATATTCAATGCCCTTTCCACAAGTAAAAACATATTTTATGCATGGAAGTGAGGGATTTGAGTATTTGCCAACCTGTTAGCAGGTAAAAATATGCATGTCGTTTACTCATGAAATGAAAATATGGTCTGGGGATGAGTGAGAGAAATCAAGCATGTAGAACTGGCCCAATGAAAATTGTCAGGCTCAGCTGAGATAAGTTCAGAATGCACATGGCAGTGAACCTTTGATAATTAAGGTCCCTTATTTTGAAATGCTATTCCTCATGAATTTCATGGATAATCTAGTTTTTAAAAGTTTATAAAATGTACTAAATCATGGTTATTTAATCAAGCCTTTAATAGCATGAATCAATCGCTATTTGGTTGAGTTTGAACCAACCCTGTTTTTGTCAATAAGCAGGCATTTATTATGCCTGTGCCTAGGGTGGCAAACATTTAGGAGCAACAAGCTGGTTAAGATTTGCTGACTTCCAGATCTGCTGAATCACATTGAGCAGAGAACAGACCTCTGCTACCTATTATAGACCTTTACAGGAGGTATGGTGGGGAGGTGAAAGTATCAAAAGTGTGTAGGGGTGGCAAAATCCTAAGTCTGTCCCTGGTTTGAACTTCTATAAGTTAAGAATGGCTGTGCAGTTGAAACAGATATTGGGAGTAGGGTTTTATATGTTTAGTTTTATTTTTTATTTTGTTTTTATATTATTTTATTTATAGTAGTATGTTATAAATGTTTATGATTTATGTATATGATTTATGCAGATGATGCTTTTTTATATTAAGAGTTTTAATTGTAAATTGCTTTGATCTATTGTATGAAAGGCAATATAATCAAAATTATTAAACTAAACTAATCACCTAACTTGGCTGACCAAATTTAGGGACTGAAAGAGCAGACCAAAATCTAGCCAATCATTCTTCTTCCCAACATAGAAGAAAATCAAAAATAGTCTCCAGCAATCCTGAGCCCCTCTCCCCCCATGAATTAAAAAAAAGTGGCCAGTTTCCCATACCCCCTTAAGGTTTCCTTACTTGTAATAAAAATAATAAGACTGGTCCTGTAACCCCCATGCCCACCTCTCAACTCCCATCTCCCAATCTCCTTTTTATCTTTTTTATCACATCTGAGGTATGTGTACTGCTTTTGCCTCTTCTAGAATATCTTTTTCTGCCCTTCACTTAATTGTAGAAGGGGTTGAGCTGCTGATAAAATTAGAAACTTGTATTTTGTGTTTTTCTGGATTCTAATCTCACTTTTCATAGCCTTATTACAATTGTTTCATCCTGCTTTGCACAACTTGATTCATAACCTGTGCTCTTATCTCTCAAAGGAAAATTTGGCAACTGTAATCCATGAACAGATAATGAATTGACTGGACTATAGCAAGTTCCAGATTAAGAGTTACCATCCAGGAAAAAGATCTGGGTGTCATAGTTGATATTACATTGAAATCATTGGATCAGTGTGCTGTGACGGTTGAAAAATCAAACAGAATGTTAGGAATTATTAGGAAGATAATGGCAAATAAAACAGAGGATGTCATAATGCCTCTGTATAGCTCTATGGTTAGACTGCACCTTGAATACTGTGTGCAATTCTGGTCACCGCATATAAAAAAGCAATATAGTTGCACTGGAGAAAGTACACAGAAGGGCGACCAAAACAATAAAGGGCATTTCCCTATGAGGAAAGGCTAAAGAGGTTGGGGATGTTTAGGCTGGAGAAGAGATGGCTGAGGGAGGATATGATAGAGGTCTGCCTGTGATGCTGAGACACACACTGTATCAAGTGCAAACAGTACAAAAAGCCTTCTCTGTATTAAATACTGAAGAAGTTCTTGAAAAAAAGATTGAAGTGTTATCAGAAAAGAGAGAAGAAACCCAATGCATACAGAAATTCCAAATCAGTAACCAAAGGAAAAAGCTCATTGTGATGGGTGAAGTGGATAACAAAACTCAACTAAAGTCACAAAAGGAATCCAGGAAAAGCAATAACCTGAACGAGAAAAGCTGGAAAGCTATGAGCACAAATGCTCATAGTTTGTGCAATAAAATCCCAGATCTGCAAGCCCTAATGGTGGAGACAGACTTAGACGTTGTTGCTGTCATGGAGACGTGGTTCACTGAACCACATAATTGGGATATGGCAATAACTTGTTAAGAAAGGACAGAGAGGATAGGAAAGGGGGAGGAGTGGCTCTTTATGTCAGAAACAATATCCAAACATCTGAGCTACAAGGAAGATGGGGCAATGAAGAAGCACTATGGGCTGACCTAAAAAAAGATGATGGGGCATCCATTTATATTGGAATGGTTTATAGGCCTCCAAATCAAAAGGAAGAGCATGACAGAGATCTGGTTGAAGACATCCAAAAGATGGGAAAGAAGGGAGAAGTGGTGATCATTGGAGACTTTAATATGTCGGATATAGACTGGAGTATCCGTTCTGCAGAATCTAACAATAGTAGAGAAATAGTGGATGCCTTGCAAGGGGTTTTGTTCAAAGAAATGGTAATGGAACCCACAATAGAGGGAGCTATACTCGATTTATTGCTCACTAATGGAGATAATGTCTCTGATGTCCAGGTGGGAGCCCACCTCAGCATCAGTGATCATCAAACAGTATGGTTTCATATCACACAAAGGATATGGAGAAGAAGCACGAAGACCCAAGTATTGCAGTTCAAAAACACGGACTTTGATGAAATGGGGAAGTACCTGGAGGAAGAACTAGAAGGCTGGGAGAACGAGAGAGATGTGGAACAACAATAGACCAAACTAAAAGGAGCAATTACCAAGGCAACTAATCTATATGTTAGAAAGGTAAAGAAAAGCAAAAGAAAAATGAAACCTATCTAGTTCTCAAAGGAGGTGGCTGACAAAATAAAAGCTAAAAGAACAGCATTCAAGAAATATAAAGGATCCCAAAGGGAGGAGCACAACGAAGAATATCTGGTGGAACTGAGGGAGACGAAGAAAATAATCAAGAAGGCAAAAAGTCAAGCGGAAGAAAAGATTGCCAAAGAGGTAAAGTGAGGTGACAAAACATTTTTCAGATACATGAGAAAGGAGAAAAGTCCAAAGTGGTATAGTGAAATCGAAAGGTGGAAAAGATCAATGTGTGGAAAGAGATGAAGAAATGGCAGAAATATTAAACAAATACTTCAGTTCGGTGTTCACTAAAGATGACCCTGGAGAAGGACCATCGCTAGTTAACAAGAAACTTGAGGGGAGTGGAATAGATGTAACTCAATTTACAGAAGAGAATGTATGGGAAGAGCTGGGGAAACTGAAGGTGGAAAAAGCCATGTGGCTTGATGAGGTTCATCCCAGGATACTAAAAGAGCTCAGAGATGTGCTGGCGGCTCCGCTGAGTGACCTGTTCAATAGATCCCTGGAAACGGGAGTGGTACCAAGAGATTGGAGAAGAGCGGTGGTGGTTCCGCTTCACAAGAGTGGGAGCAGAGAGGATGCTGGTAACTACTACTCAGATTGGTTAGCATCACCTCGGTGGTGGGAAAAGTAATGGAGTCACTGCTGAAAGAAAGAATAGTGAACCATATACAGTCGGGAGAATTGCTGGACCAGAGGCAGCATGGATTCACCAAGGGAAGAACCTGTCAGACAAATCTGATTGACTTTTTTGATTGGGTGACTAAAGAATTGGATAGAGGAAGAGCGCTCAATGTCATCTACTTGGATTTCAAAAAAACTTGTGTTACGGTCCCGCACAGGAGGCTGGTGAGTAAAATGAGTAGCTTAGGAGTGAGGGCCGAGGTAGTGACCTGGATTGTAAACTGGTTGATGGACAGAAGGCAATGTGTGATGGTAAATGGAACTTACTCTGAAGAGAGAGCGGTGTTAAGTGGAGTGCCGCAAGGATCGGTGTTGGGACCGATCCTGTTCAATATCTATGTGAACGACATAGCGGATGAGATAGAAGATAAGGTTTGTCTTTTTGTGAATGACACTAAGATCTGCAACAGAGTGGACATGCCGGAAGGAATGGAGAGAATGAGACAGGATTTAAGGAAACTGGAAGAGTGGTCGAAGATATGGCAGCTGAGATTCAATGCCAAGAAGTGCAGAGTCATGCATATGGGGTACGGAAATCCGAAAGAACTGTATTCGATGGAGGGTGAAGGGCTGATGTGCATGGAGCAGGAGAGAGACTTTGGGGTGATAGTGTCAAATGATCTAAAGTTGGGGAAACAATGTGACAAGGTGATAGCTAGAGCCAGAAGAATGCTGGGCTGCATAGAGAGAGGATTATCGAGTAAGAAAAGGGAAGTGATTATCCCCTTGTACAGGTCCTTGGTGAGGCCTCACCTGGAGTACTGTGCACAGTTCTGGAGACCGTATCGCTGAAGGGACAGAGACAGGATGGAGGCGGTCCAGAGAAGGGTGACCAAAAAGTTGGAGGGTCTTCATCGAATGACTTATGAGGAGAGATTGAAGAATCTAAATATGTACATCCTGAAGGAAAGGAGGAACAGAGGTGATATGATACAGACTTTCAGATACTTGAAAGGTTTTATTGATCCAAAGACAACGACAAACCTTTTCTGTTGGAAAACCTTTTCTGTTGGAAAAAAATCAGCAGAACCAGGGGTCACGATTTGAAGCTCCAAGGAGGAAGACTCAGAACCAATGTCAGGAAGTATTTCTTCACGAAGAGGGTGGTGGATGCCTGGAATGCCCTTCTGGAGGAAGTGGTGAAGACCAAAACTGTGAAGGACTTCAAAGGGACATGGGATAAACACTGTGGATCCATAAAGTCTAGAGGATGTGAATGGAGAGAGGGTGGCTTGTGGGAATAACAGCTAATAACTGGAGATAAATAATACCCTTATTCAATAGACATACACACGGTTAATGCAACTACGACAGTGCTCTATGCTTCAACAGCAAGAGGAAATGTAGATAAAAGGATTTGCATTCACAAAAATAGCGGGGAGTTGCTTGCTTGTTATGGTAGTTACTACCCCAAACCAAGCCTGATATTTCACTTTCAATGCATATCCAGAGTAGCTCTCTGCTTCAACGGCAGGGGGGAATGAAGAAAGGTGGATTTATATTCAGATAACAACCAACAAAGACTAAATTGCACAGGCTGGGTAAACAAGCATGGGAGTAGCTTGCTTATTGCGGTGGTTACTACCCCTAACCAATTAAACTAGATACTTCACTTAGAAGCAGTTCCAGCACTGCTCTCTACATTAATGGCAGGGGTGGAAGGGACATAGAACCAAAAGGTTACAATAATGGCGGGGATGGATGGAAAATAGAACCAAAAGGTTACTAAATGCCAAGAGTAACAGATAAAAAAACCAAAATCCCCTGCACCTCTAAAGTTTTCTGGAATATTAAATATCTCAGATCGAATGCCGTTATATAAAAAATAATAAATAAATACATAAATAAAATAAACTAGCACTCCCAACTCCAAGACATATCCAGTATAAATTATTTTCCTACAATTTCTCACCACTAAGGGCCTCATTTTCCAAGCAGTTTACCGCGTGCGATAAATTCGCAAATCGCGCTAACAGCCGTTAACGCGATTTGCGAATGCAAATTAGTAATTTGGTATTCAGGGGGCGGAGTTGGGGCGGAGCATATGTAAAGCGGGAACATGTTTATCGTGTGCGGTGAAACAGCCGCAGTGTTAGCGCGGCTGCTATCGCGGCTAATAACTACAACCCTTTGATTCGCGTTACGGGCCAGTAAAGGGTTATTGCGGTCCACGATATGCCGGGGGGGGGGAGAGAGAGAGAGAGAGAGAGAGAGAGCCTTCCTATAATGCCTATGCCCTAGACAAGTATTTGTATCCCTATGGGAGGGCCCTCTCTCTTTCTCTCTCTCTCTCTCTCCCCCTGAAACGGGCTGCTGGGAATATCGTGGACCGTGATACTCCTGGCTGGACACTTTCGCGAAAACATCGTGCACCGCGATAAAACAACCAATGAATCATCGCAGTGCACGATGTTTTCGCGATTTGCGACTCCAGTTCCGCGAATGGCGAAAACATCATGTGCGGCGATGTTTCCCCACTGCACGAAAAATGCCTTATTTGCATAGGACACGCCCCCTCATGCGTTACTGCTGCGATATTGGAAAATGAGGCCCTAAATGTATGATTTCTTTTTTAATATCTCTATCAATTTCTCTAAAAAATACAAAAGAGATTTTTAATACCAAATACATTTTTGAAGGAGAAGGTGAAACATTTCATAAATGTTCTCATAACATTACCTCCTTGTAATGTATTAAGTTTTTAAATTATGAACAATCCATCTCCGTCCTTAGTATTTTTTAATTAGTGAAATGTGCACATATGTGTGTTAAAATGAGTCCTATTTTTTTGAGAAATTTTTATCATTATCATTATTTGGCTATTTCTATTAAAGTACCAATCTTATATCACTGATAATTTTCAATTATTCACAGTGTTAAACAGCCAGCTTAACTTGGTAGCTTACTTGCAATCCAAATATGAACATAACCGACTTATCTTAAAAGGTGTCGTTATCCACCCATCGTTATCCACCCGACAAGGCCTTGTTTCTGAACCAGCAGGGTCTTTCCTCAAGGGATGTGTATATCTTGCTGTATAGTCGGAATTACATGTCTTTCAAGCTATTGTTTGCAACACCGCCGTGTATACTTTTTTTTGCCAAGCCGCCATGCAGATTTCTCCTATTCTCACACTCGTTTGAAAACTGCTCCAACACTCTTTTTTCGAAAACAGCCTTCCTGAATTTATTCGAGCCGTGATGCTTCTTATATTACTCCATCTCGGGAGAGCAAAATCTTGTGCTCACCAAATGCTCTCTGATAACACTAACACACCTGAGGAGATTAAATACTTCTCCCCTACATTCAAAACAGACTAATCACTCATTACGTTAGGTGCCACTGCCGATGTGCTTTAAATCAAGAATTCCGATCCCACTCTTCATTTGGACCATGTGATGCCTAGGTCTTCACAATGTCCCGCTATTGACGTGCATTAGATCAATGAATTCCAGCCAGTTCTTCGTTTAGACCCTGTGGTGCCTGAGTCTTCAAAGTAAAGATCCAAAAGGATTCCCTGTGGTTTAGTATGTTCAAACGATTGCCACCCCGTGGGGCCTCCTTCACTTGATCTATAATAGTCTACTGTAGATTACTGAATACATGATGAACCTGTAAACAATGAGATACTATGGGAGCCTTAATAGTCTGAGTGTTTATCCTAGATTTATGCTCATTTAACCTTGTTTTCATGCTCCGAGCTGTTCTACCTTTGTACACCATTGGACACGGGCAAATGATGGCATATACCACATTTGATGAATCACAGTTTGTTTTGAACCTTCGAAATACTGATAGAAATTCCTTATTGACTTATAAACCTAAGAAAGATGCACCTGAATTGGTTTGTGTACTGAAACACACCACGGCCACAGCAGTTATAGCGAAGGCCATTCGTCAACATTGGCATCTTGTACAGTTACATGACATTTTTCAAAATCCAAATATTGTGACATCCAGAGGAAGCAACCTACGTGATAAAGTCGTACATGCACACTCAATCAGTGCAAAATAAGTAGAGAAACCTGGACAACACAAATGTGGTCAGTGCTCACATTGCAGCAACTGCATAGAGGGGGACTGTTGGTTGGATCCAGTGACAAATTATAAAGGTGGCCCTATCACCATCAAGGGCCCTGCCAGGCTGATCTTGCAACCTTCTCTCCAAACCCCTTAAACTGATCTCAGTTTAGAAGTGCTGGTGCTGATCTTTCCTCACCATTATCTGGTCCTGCCATAATTAAACTAAAATTTTCTCTCCTGGGCCCCCTCCCACCATCCAAGTACCTAATTATAGTAATCTTCATCCTATATCATGATAGCAGCCTATTGTGACCCAAGGCTGGTGTTTCTAGTGTTACTAGGGAAACTAGACTGCTAGCTTAGGCCTAGATTTATCAAAATGCTATAAAGAGAGCAGAAACGGCGCCCGCGATAAAAAAGGGGCATGGCTAAGCTAATTATCCTGCATAGGCAATTTCTACAAGGTGTAATAAATTTATCACTTTGCACACTGATTAATATGAGAGAGAGATTCTGTATAAAATCAGTATGACATTTTCTATATATGTCCCACTGTAGAAGGGCACTTTGAATTTGGGTGGTTTTTGGAAGATAGGGGAGTTTAGGGGGTGGGGTTACAGAAACATTCTGAGGTATTCATAGTAAAATTGGCATCACTAAACATTTGTATTCAATATAATGAATGAAAATTATAACTCTCTCTCTCTTTCTTTCTCTTGCCCCTAAAAATATTTTCTCCGTAATGCAAGACTATCACAAGCACAATGCTGCGTACTAAGTACCAACCCACTTTAACTTTGCCCCAAACTCCTCCCACTGGACTACTCAATGTGGTAGTTGTGTTATTTATCACAGGTATTAAGGCCGTAATGCAAACTGATAAATGACCCAGTTACTTTTAGCATTAGATTTACCAACTGACCATTGGGGTGAATATGTGAACTTCCACTGATTTTTTCATATAGAAATGATAGAAAAATCCTAGAAAAAAAATATTTTCCATAGAAGTGTTAGGAAATGTACTTTTATATATCAGTGGGCTAGGGGTGGAGAGGGGGAAAGGATAGATAGACAGATAGAGAGAAATTTTCTTAAATAAAAATGATTTTCTCACTCAACACATACACAGACAAATTTCCATTTGAATCTTTCATATTTCCTTCCATAGCATGAATCATTATAACATTTTCAGATCATTTATTTTATATCTTAGTTATGACATCTAATTACAACAAAATGCTGCCAACCTAAATTTCAGATAAATGAGCACCTGAAAAGAGCAGAAATGCATGATATTTACTAATTTTGGTGAAACATAGCACTCCTTTGCTTTTGTCCATGAGGCTGTTTGCTAAACGTAATGTTTGTTTTATTAAAGTAAACCACTCAGAGATTTTTAATATTACCCAGTAGGGGTGTGCATTCATTTTTTCTGTATTGGCGATCCGCAACATATATTACACTATTCGTAGTATTCGTGGGGAAGCAAAACGTATCGCGATTCCCCACGAATACACGAATCTTTGCCGAATTATACGGCCACCTAAATAAAAATTTAAACAAACCCCCCACCCTCCTGAACCCCCCCAAGACTTAAAAAAAACTCCCTGGTGGTCCAGCGGGGGTTCCGGGAGCCATCCCCTGCACTCACACCCTTGCTGCCGGTTTCATCATGGCGCCGATAGCCTTTGTCACAGGGGCTACCGGTGCCATTGGTCAGCCCCTGTCACATGGCCATTGGCGCCATCTTGTGCTCCTACCATGTGACAGGGGCTGACCAATGGCACCGGTAGCCCCTGTGACATAGTATGGGAAAGGCTATCGGCGCCATTTTGAGTACTGGCATCGGACAGCCGGAGTGCAGGAGGTCCCTCCTGGACCCCTGTTGGACCACCAGGGACTTTTGACCAGCTTGGGGGGGACTCCTGACCCCCACAAAACTTGCCAAAAGTCCAGCGGGGGTCCGGGAGTGACCTCCTGCACGCCGGCCGTCCAATGCCAGTACTCAAAATGGCGCCGATTGCCTTTGCCCTGACTATGTCACAGGTACCGACGGTCGGCCCCTGTGATATAGTGAGGGCAAAGGCGATCGGCGCCATTTTGAATACTGGCAGCAGATCGCCTTTGCCCTCACCATGTCACAGGGGCCGACCATCGGTACCTGTGACATAGTGAGGGCAAAGGTGATTGGCGCCATTTTGAGTCCTGGCATCGGACGACCAGCGTGCAGGAGGTCGTTCCCGGACCCCCGCTGGACTTTTGGGAAGTCTTGTGGGGGTCAGGAGGCCCCCCAAAGCTGGTCAAAAGTTCCTGGTGGTCCAACAGGGGTCCCGGAGGGACCTCCTGCACTCCAGCCGTCCGATGCCAGTACTCAAAATGGCGCCGATAGCCTTTGCCCATACTATGTCACAGGGGCTACCGGTGCCATTGGCAGCCCTGTCACATGGTAGGAGCACAAGATGGCGCCAATGACCATGTGACAGGGGTTGACCAATAGCACCGGTAGCCCCTGTGACAAAGGCTATCGGCGCCATGATGAAACCGGTACCAAGGGTGTGAGAGTGCAGGGGATGGTTCCCGGACTCCCCACTGGACCACCAGGGAGTTTTGGTAAGTCTTGGGGGGGGGGGGGGGTCAGGAGGGTGGGAGGTTGTAGTTAATTTTAATTTTAGCTGGGACACGAATAGAAATCACCGTATTAACGCATCGCGGTGCCATACTGCCGAATGCAACGTATCTGCTCCCCCACGAATCCGAATCACAAATGCAACGTATGGCATCCCTCTGCACATCCCTATTACCCAGTATATCAAACTGAATCAATGAATAAATAAATAAGTTTGTGCACTGTAAAATACACCGGAGAGAATGGAATATAGGAAAAAAAGAAAGTAGGGAAAATGTATTTTTTGGACCAAATCATAGGTCCAACTCTTTCAGCTGAAAATGGAAATCTGGCCACTCTCAGGCCTTTACAGGATAAGTTAAAGAATGACATAACGTTTGTTTTTGCACCAAACATTTCATATCTAAGAAACTTTATAGATGCTTCACAGCAGCAGAATGAATTATATTAGTGTTGACAAGCAAATCCAGTTTTTCTTCTAATTATTTGCAATCTATGGATATTCAGCCCTCATATTGATGTTAATTTTTTTTCCAACATGATAATATTGAATCCTTCAAGAAAAATAACTGTAAATTGCAAAATAATAGAGAATAAAAATATAATTACTGCTTTCAGTTCTTCATACTATATTAATGCAATATAATTATCTAGCAGGCAGACAGAATCTTATGAATATTCAACATAAAGCTATAAAACTGTTATACTAATGAACACATAAAAATGATCACTTTAAAGGAGAAAATAATTTTCTTTTATTAAAAAAAAAAAGATAAATGCTGCAAACTTCAAAGTTATATCATTGAAACACCTAGAATTAGAGTTTCAATAGCAATTTTATTGCAAGAAATAAATAGATCACATATCAAATAAGTGATGTTATGTTTAGTACAATTGTTCTGAACTTTTTCCCTTAACTTTCAGGTATTTTCATGTACTTAAGGAAAAGAGGGTCCATAAAGGAAAAGAACCAGTTAGCATTTTTATGTCCAACTTTCTTTCTTGTGTGAAATCAGAGTGGAGAGTATAAGGATGATTTGAGAAAGTTTTCTATGAAGCCAGACGAGTTTGAAGGTGGTGAAGAAATAAAGATAAATACAGTACAATGATCAGACTTGTAGGAATAGTCAAGGCTGCTGAAATGCTAAAAAGTATGTTAAAGGCCTTCTTGGTTTAATTTACAAGAAATCATATATTTTACAAGAATCCAGTCTTATTAGCACATATGTGATAACATTATAATGCCAACCAATTAGGAAAATGTTATGCAAACAAACTCATTGATGTATAAGTTAGAGGTGGTGCCATATTTAACTGAATGTAACAACTCAGCTGAAGGTTTACTCTGCATTGTTCAGTAGGCATTTCTCCCATTATAAGAAATCTTACAAAAAAAGACTGAAGTTTTTTCTTACTGACTATTGGTATTCAATGTTTAATAGTGCCCCTAACAAGAAAATAGCCAATCAGTTGTTTCAGTGTCCATGAATATTAGTGGTCTTATAAGCATGCTAGCATGTTTTGGAGATAATTTTCAAAAAAGTTTTATGTGTGTAAATAGGTTTTTGAAAATTGATACTTTTGCTCACGCTGAGGTAGATCTTAAAAACATATGCGCGCGTACCTTTGTTCGCGCCACTGGCGCGAATAAAAGTACACCGGATTTTATAAGATACGCACGTAGCCGCGTGTATCTTATAAAATCCTGGATCGGCATGCGGAAGGCTGCGCAAAATCGTCAGCCTGCGAGCGCCGAGCCATGCAGCCTGCCTCCGTTCCCTCCGAGGCCACTCCGAAATCAGAGTGGCCTCGGAGGGAACTTTCCTTTTGCGTCCCCCCACCTTCCCCTCCCTTCCCCTATCTACCCCAACCCCCAGCCCTACCTAAATCCCCCCTACCTTTTGTTGTGCAAGTTACCCCTGCTTCCAGCAGGGGTAACTTGCTCGCACCGCCTCAGCATCCCCCGGCACAGGCCGCAGTGCCGGGGGACTCGGGACCGCCCTCCCGGCCTGCCCCCGAACCTTCACCATGCCCCCGGACCTGCCCCCAGATCCCCGGACTCGCCCCGGACATACCCCCTCCCGCCCCTTTTACAAAGCCCCGGGACTTATGCGCGTCCCAGGGCTTTGCGTGCACCGATGGCTTATGCAAAATAGGTGCAGGGCTTTTAAAATCTAGCCCATAACATTTTTGAAAATTCACTCCATAGAACTGAATATTCAAAAGGTTTATTATTTAAATATACTTTTGAAAATTGCTACAATATATGCTACTTTTAAAGTTTTATCACATAAATGAACTTTTGAAAATCCACTCCTCTGAATAGATGTACTAAAGCACAAGAGGTATTTATTATATAATAAAGCAACTTATTGTATGATAACAGTATTGCAACAATGTGGTATCACAACATTTTACTTATAATAATGTGGAGTTAGTTTAACAGTAAAGATTACTGTAAAAATTCACAAATACTTTAAAATTTGTATGCAAATATGTAATTTTCATAGTTTTATTTATTCGCATGGTATACTTTAAAATGCTATGAATGCTTATCCATACCTCACAATATTTAAGTAAAAAACAAAATGTTCACACTTTGAGATTGGTGATAAGTGTAGATTTCATCAAATATAAAAGGTCACACTGACATGTAACTTTTTCAACTATCAAAAGTCCTTGTATTATGCTTTGGTTGCAGCAGACCAGACAAAAACAGGAGAGACAGAGAAAGAGTGGAAATTGTGCAGAGAGAGAGAGAGAGAAAAACAAAATCCATGAACAACAAGGCAGTCAATTAGGCTCAGGATATTCCAGTTTAGGATTACACCACTGGGTCTTCCAAAGAACAATCTCAGGTACAGGCTGAACTAATATGCCATCACGTCATTATATGAAGGCATCAGGCAAAATAAGAATATTTATTTATTTATCTATTTATTTACGTATTTTTATATTCCGCTGCACGTTGGGAACATCACCTCGGTTTACAGGTAACATAATGCAGCAACAGGCTTTACAAAAAACACAAAGATTGACAGCAAACACATTAACCTTGTGAAAGGTATGATTAACCATATGAGCGATATGTACAAGAAAAAATAACAACAGAACTGAATAACCATGTGGGCGATATATAAAAAAACGAACCTTGTAAGGAAGGTTGATAATGTTCAAGAGGATGTTCAATGTTCTTACTTCCAGATCTCAGGCCATACTTGGCCTTATCTAGACTGTAAAGTCAATATATTTTCTAGTCTCTAGGTCTTTCCAGTCTACTGTGGCTGCAGTTGGTGGAATGGAGTTCTTCCCTGGAAAGGAAAGCTGTAGCAAGGGTGTGACTGGCAGTGCCCATAACTTTCATCCATTGTCCCCCCTCCCCCTGCAACCCACTCACAGCTCAGCACCAGAAGCACCAGTTTTTCAGCAGAGGCTAACCCCACTGACATTATTAGGGGCTGCTGACAGACTAGCTCTTTAAAGAACCACACCATAGGTGGGCCCCTGTATGTGCACCAATCATTGCACTCACCCAAATATCAAGGGCTCCTCTCAGCCCATTTTATATAAGACCACTACAGAAGTATCACCCAGGGACAGTAAGTAAAGATGTCCAAAATACCACTCTAATGGTCCCCTTACCCCACTGCAAACCACTGCTCCTGCTCTGTACCAGAAACGACACATCACCACACTAGGACCTACTGTCCTCACTCCTGCCACCCTTCAAACAACATTATCAGAGACAATCCATAAAATCCTTCCCCAATCCTCCTTCTTGTATTCCAATGAATCCCCTCACCCCCTGCTTTCCAACCCCTCTCCCTCACCATGCCATCCATCGAATAGAATATGCCACTTGTCAGCACCAACCCCCATCCCATTACTACACCCATCAATCACCACAGTCACTGGTATAGTAAAATATTCCCCTAACTTCATCCTTCACCCTAGCAGATAAAATACCCCACAAGATGCCTCATTTACCCATTACACACAGTCCATCCAAGGCAAAACCAATCTCTTACATGACCTCCTCGCAGACAAAAATTTGGAAATTCTATATCTATCTGAAATATATGTGGCAAACATCTCCCTACTCAATTACATCTGCCCTCAGGAATATACCTTTGCCCATATCCCTCACAAGAACAAAAGAGGATGACAGGTAGCTGTAGTCTTCAGATTACATTGAACCTTACAAGCTGCCCCATACGAGAACTGGAAGGGATAGAGAGCATCCTTCTAAAGGCAGATGCCTATCCAGGATGTGGGATCCTCTTGTTTTACCCTTCTCCACCCAGCACAAATGAAATCTAAGAGATCTACTACAACTGATTTCTAGAAAGGTCATCATAGTAACTTCAATATCCATGTCGTTGAATCTCTTTTGGACCTTCTGCAAGATTTCCTGGCCACACTTGAAACTCTAGGCTGAACCAACACCCTAGATCTGATATTAGGGCCAGCCCAACTATTGTTCAAAATTACATTAACAACATCCAGATCACCCAACTCTTCTGATCGGACCACTATCCATTCCTTTTCAATATACATCCACTTATATCCCAGAATACCAAACCAGAAATAATCTTGAGTAATACAACCAACTAGATTCCTGGACCCACAATCTCTTCTGCAAACTCTCCGACAGACTCCATGACTCCTACCACTGATACATAGGTAAGCAGTTGGTACACAGACCTAAAGTCAGCTGTGGGCATGATTGCTCCTTGTAAAACTGTCTGCATCAAAACCTCCAATCTTGCCCCCTGGTTCTCAGCAAACTTAAATGAGCTAAAAATGACCAGCAGGAAATTAGAGGTGAATCAGAGGCGAATCCCCTGAAGACAGAGCCAACTTCAAACAGCATCAGACTACCTATTACAAAGCTATTACAAATTCATATAGCATTGATTATTCAAATACAAACAACCAGGCAAAGAACTCACCAAGTGAACTGTTCCATACCATAAACAAACTCTTAAACATTGCTCCACAACTTCTTCCCTCCCTCATGACAGAAACCAACTGCAATAAACTTGCTATTTTCTTTGTATGCATTCGAGCTGAACTGAATAGGACACTAATGGAAAACCCATTCCACTTTATGACAGACTTCAGTCCACTGCATATAGAAGACATTATCTCATTGCTCTCCACTCTTAGGTCAAATATCTGTCTAGAAAGCTCATGCCCATCCTGGCTCATTAAACAAGCCAAGACCAGACTATCTCACCAGATCCAGTCCATCGCAAACACATTTCTTGCAGAGACCCCCTCCCATATTGAAAAAAATCAACCATGACCCAAGAAGCTTAAATAATTACCATCCAGTATCAAATCTCCCTTTTAAAAGTAAAATCATTAAAAAGGCAGCGTTGATGCAACTCTCTGAACATCAAACAATCACCAATGCTCTAGACCTTACTGATGTGGCTTCCAACAACGCAACAGCACAGAAACAACACCAATAAGATTAATAGATTAACTACGTCTCTACATGGCCTATTCTGTTTTACTAACACTTCTAGATCTAACGGCAACCTGTGAAATGATAGACCACAACCTCCTTATTGCCAGACTGATTGACCAAGGAGTAAGAGAATCTGCATTTGCATGTTTTGCTTTCTTTCTCCACAGGTAATTTAATTGGATGCATTACTATCAAAATCATACCCACTCATATGTGGTGTCCCACAAAGCTCTATCTTGTCGCCCACCCTCTTCAACATCTACATGGCCCCACTAGGCAAAATCAACAGTGACTACCAAATTTCCTACCATTTCCATGCTGATGATATCCAGCTACTGATCCCTCTCAAAACAAACCATGATGCAGCCATCACCAACCTCAATAGTTGCATGTAGAAAGTAGCATGATGGCTAAGGAAAAGCAAACTGAGTCTAAACCCAAAAAGGTACAATGGATCAGGAAGCAAAATTGCAATCATCCACATCCAAAAGTGACTCTTGATGGAATGATACTACTGCTTCTCTTCCAAACCCAGAGTCTAGACTTCATTTTAGACTCCCAACTATTCATCATGCCTCAAATTCAAAGAATGACCAGAGCAGCCTATTTGCATCTACACCAGCTTTGCCATTTTTGCTCCCTTCTGGATGATAAGGACTTTGTTAACCGCTATCTGAGCCCTGGTGGTATCATATCTCAACTACTGCATCTTTCTTTATGCTGGAATTCCCACCATCCTAAATCATCACCTACAATTGGTTCAAAACACAACAGCCTACCTAATAATGAATACAAACAAATTTGACCACATAACAGCTATCCTGAAAACCTTACACTGGCTCTCTTCTTGCTCCCAATCCAAATTCAGACTCCTAACTCTTGCCTCCAAGACATTCAGAGGCCTAGGTCCAACCTACCTAAACAGATCCTTAACCATGTATGGGATCGTAAGCTTAGCCCCTGAAGGAGTATCTCAGGGGTTAACTCTAACTTTCCTCTTTCTCCGGCATTCACTGGAGACAGCAGAATTGTGCAAGCTTCCTCCTGCCCCTGAGACAGAAAATCTGTCTCATAAACAACCTGCTCCAGACAGGCCTGCCCCAGGAATAGATCTCAAACTGTATCAAACCGAAACTGCTCGGTGCCTACTTCCTCTTACACTTAGCCAGCTAGTTTAACACATCTTAAACTGTCTCAGTGTCCAGTCTTATAACTTTTCCCCTCCTGGCCTGCTAGCTTACGCGTAGTCAGCATAAAGGCCAGGAAAGGACATTTATGGTATGTCACTTTAACTTCCAATGAATGATGTATGTATTTGCAAAGACCCAATGATGTTATGACAAATCTGCATGCCATGCTTTGTGATGGAATTATGTACAATAAAAAGGAGCCCCAGGGAAGGAGGAGGAGAGGTGACCTTCCCGGGGACATGCTTCACCACGAATCCTGCCTGATGTGTCTTTATCATTACTGCAACCATGTAAAATCCACCTGCCCCCTATGCTCCCTGTCACAAGCCTGCTTATTAGTGCCAGATCCCAGAACAGTGTATCTCATTATCACAAGAAAAATAACCTTTGCAGTGATAGAGAGGTCCCAACTGTATGGACCTCTCTACCACCCCACTTTAGAATTGTACTAGACCTATTTTCCTTCAGAAGACTGGTGAAAACCTGTCTGTTCAAAAAAACGTTCAGTAACATTCAGTGATTTTCATCCTGCCAACACCAGGTGTAGAAACCCCTTAACCCCTTTATTACTCACTAACCTCAGCTGATGAACAGCTCTAATGAAACACACCAGGAGTCTAAACTGTGTTAAATCCAGGGCAGAATCCCTAACCCCTGTGCACCCACTTACCCATGCACAATAACTACATCCCAAATTCAATGAGATTTGCCTTCATCCTCTGGTAGAATAAAGAAAGCCTATGATCCTGTGCCTACTTATATTTATTATTTATATTCTGCCTTTTATCACTTCAGAGAGGATTACATTCAGGTACTGTTGTCTACTAAACCTAATTAGAAACTGCATGGTATTTCAATGAGTAACCTGAAGGTATAACTGTTTCCTACTTAACCAAAGATGCAGTACTTTACAACCTACTACTCTGATTAATCAGATTCTTGTATAAAACACACTCATTGAACACTTCCATGACTTCTATCCTAGCATTATTTTTATAGTATTAAATATTTACAATGTAATCTACTGTAATCTACTGTGTTGTACAAAATTTTAGCCGGGAAATAAATAAGAATGAATGCATGAACATATCTGGGGCCCCCCTTGCCAAATGCAATGTATCTGCCCCCCCCCGACGAATACGAATACCGAATGCAATGTATGCGGTCCCCCTGCACATCCCTAATGGGCAGCATGCAGAAACAGAGTCAAGACATTCCAAGGGTCGGGGCAGGCATCCATCAGGAGAGTCCAGAAGACATACTAAGGGTCAAGATAAGTGGTGATCAAGCAAATTGCAGAGGAGGTCCAAGGTCAAGGCCAAAGAATCAATCCAGGGGAAGACAAGACGAAGGCCAGGAGTCAGGATTAATGAATCAGGAACACGGAGTCAGGACCATGGAGTCAGGCAACCAGCTACTCTCTAGGAGCTCAATCTGTTCCTGAAACACTGATAGCTAGTCTTATATACAGATCAATACTGTAACGTGCGGTTGAAGATTTCCCATCTGTAACGTGCTGTGAGCGCACAATTCGGACGCGTAAGGCAATCCAGCGATACAGTCTCCAGTTTCACGCGTCCTTAGCGCTTCTTAAAACAGAAGCATAACCCTTTCCACACCCAGCATGTATATGATATGTAAATGAACGAATTAGCTGTATAATGAAGGAATTAGCTATTCCCCTCCGATACTGTGACGCGCGCTCAGATTATCTCCTTTGTAACCCGCTATTTTGCCGCGTCCTTAACCTGTTAGTTTACCGCTACCCTCTACTTGGTGTTAGTGTGGTGTTCGAAAATTAAAACGGGAATAAAGTGTAAAAAATGGGGGTAAAACCAAAGGGAGTAAAGTGTAAAAAACCATGGACGACCTCCATATTAACATTGCAGCGTAAGTTGTTTGTATATATGTATAAATACCTGTCACTTTCCTGTCACTTTCCTAATACCCCAGGCGTGCGGTCATCGAGGCGGCGGCGGCGGTGGGAGCCGGCGGGTGGGTGGGCGCGCGTTGGATCCAGGCGGCGGTGGGAGCCGGCGGGCGGGTGGGCGCGTGTTCGATCCAGGCCGCGGCCGGGTGGGCGTGCATTTATCCAGGCAGAGGGAGCCGGCGGCGAAAGCGGCGGCGAAAGCCTGGATGAATGCACGGCCCCCGCCGGCAGTGAAGGAATGCCCGTGCGATTTCGGCCACTTACGCCGCCGGCTCCCTCTGCCTGGATGAATGCACGCCCACCCGGCCGCCTTGAGCGCCGAAATCGCACGGGCATTCATTCACTGCCGGCGGGGGCCGTGCATTCATCCAGGCAGAGGGAGCCTCTGGAGGCCGCTTTCGCCGCCGGCTCCCTCTGCCTGGATGAATGCACGCCCACCCAGCCGCAGCCTGGATGAATGCACGCCCACCCGGCCACGACCTGGATCAAACACATGCCCACCCGCCCGCCGGCTCCCACCGCCACCTGGATCCAACGCGCGCCCACACCCGCCCACCGGCTCCCACTGCCACCGCCGCCTCGATGACCGCACGCCTGGGGGATTCGGAAAGTGACAGGAAAGTGACAGGTATTTATACATATATATAAACAACTTACGCTGCAAT
Source organism: Rhinatrema bivittatum (assembly GCF_901001135.1). NCBI lineage: Eukaryota > Metazoa > Chordata > Amphibia > Gymnophiona > Rhinatrematidae > Rhinatrema > Rhinatrema bivittatum. The sequence goes on along the minus strand of NC_042616.1, from coordinate 534,834,860 downwards.
GTTAATATGGAGGTCGTCCATGGTTTTTTAAACTTTACTCCCTTTGGTTTTACCCCCATTTTTTACACTTTATTCCCGTTTTAATTTTCGCCCTGCGCCTTGCTTCGCGAGGGGGGGGAAACCATCCACTTCCTGGTGCCTGTCATTTCAAATGTCATTTGAAATGACATTTGAAATGACAGGTACCAGCGCACCCAGGATACTGTATAGGCGCTGTATTAGCGCCTTATACAGTAAAATGGGTTGCGCGGGCCTAACGCTTGCCTAACGCTTCGCAGCCGCGGCATGCATTTGCATGCAATTTGAAGAGAGTATCGAGCGGTAGGTGAAGAGAACTGTGCGTGCGGGGAACGAGGGTGCGCCCGGCACTGCCGCACTGTTTCTACCGCGGCCTTAGAGTATCGATCTGATAGGAAGGCCATAATGACATCATCAGAAGGCACTGTGGGAACTTTTCTAACGTAGGCCCTTTAAATTGGCGTGAGTCACACGCGCACGCGCACCTAGAGATGCTCGCCCGGCATAATGGCATTCTTTGTGCGGCTCAGCTTATCAGCATGGCAGCCTGCAGTGCCTGCAGTCGGGGCACCCTCACGATGCTGGCAGTCCTCCCGGCAGTCTGTCATCTCAGGCAAGTATGGCTGGTCATGTGCCTGTTCCATGGCCGGCCGAGCACAACATAAAGTTTCCTTAGTAATGAAATGAATAAAATATTTCACCCAAATAGATACAATGCAAGCTTAACAATGCCCACATTTCTGGTATCTGAATAAAAAGAATTATGTGTATTAATATCTTGATAAAGGAAAGGGTACAACATGTCCTTTAAATTCTTCCTTTTCGAAAATGTTATTTTTAATTCCAGGTCCTTAAAACAGTCATGTATTGACAGTAAATGCCAATTTCTTCAGAGTATTTTCCTAAAATTGAATGAATAATGTGCATATCTTAATACATATGTGAAGAGTCTTCTCCACATGAAACATAACCCCCAGGTTCTACCAAATGAGGTAAATTTGCATGTACTGCTATTTATATCTCATGTATATTAATTGTGAATGTCCTAAAAACAGACCTGTGTGTGGCACTCCAGGACCAGAGCTGCCTACGCCTGACTTAAGAAAAAGAGAAAATCCACAATCTATTTACACTAGAGTGTGTAGAGGACAATTTGTTGTTTGGTTCGTTCATTCATTTCATAGGACACTTTCATTTGGTTCATTAGTTTAAATCTGCCACTTTTCAGATTTAGTACAAGGGAATGATCTGTTATCAGAATCACTTTTGTGACATAAACTTTTATTACATTCCCATAACTGACCTTGATCTTATTGCTGGGTGGAAGTTTGGGTTTCTTGTGAAATTTGCATTCCAAGTAAAAATCTTGTCTTGGTCAGAACATGTAAATGTTCTCTAATCAGTTTGGCCTTCTGTTAGAGAACCAGCAGGCAGGGGTGGTCTCTGGGGTTAGCCCTCCAACCACTCTGAAAGCCCTTAATAATTACAGACATATGTGAGCCCATGTACCTCAGTGCACCTTGAAGACAGAGACCACAAGGCCTGCGCCATTGGCGGGTGAACATATCCATGCACAGGCAGGCGATGACAAGGGTCCACTGAAGACAGGAATACTGTAGAGCAGGAAGGATGGAAGGCTCTCTCTGAAGATAGGCTCTCACTGAAGAGGGTATTCTCTCACTGTCCCAGAGTTCTGGAATACACTGCCTGTCAATCTACTGCTGCAGAAAGACAACAAAAAGTTCAAAATAGAATTAAAAACTAATTTATGTAGGCTTAGGTTTGGCTGAACAACTGCTTGTGTTATCATCTGGCCGTATCTTTTAGGCAAGATATGTTTTCTAATACTATGAGGGTGCTCTTTTGAGTGTTTTCTAATTCATTGCATGTTTTGATATGAATTATATAATTATGTTTGTTTTGTTGTAAATTGCTTAGATCCCTGTGCACCATGTAATCAACAAATGTTAATAAAGATGAAAGATGATCCCACTCAGAGTGGCATTTTTGGAACTTCGATCCTCAGTGGCAACCCTGAAGGGCTACAGGATTTGTACCATCTACCTCAATACTACCCAATCATAACGTCCAGGGAGCAATGCACATCTAACTCTATTTCCAGCATTTTGTCCTCTGTTTTTTTCCTTAGGACAGAAAAAAACTTGTAAAGCTCATATTTTCTCAGTAGAGGGAATGTTCACACACATGCTCCATTTACAGCCCTGAAGCACCAAACTGCCAGTAGATCTGGAGGCGGGAACTTCAGTGGGGTAGAGAGCACTGATGGACAATGGAAGGAGTTGTTGTTGCACAGGGTGCAGGAATAGGAGTGCACTAGGCTGAAGAAGACTGGGGCTAAAGAGGAGGAAAAAGTAAATACCTCACACAATAATGTTAGCCAGAGCAGCTACCACTTCTTCTGCTACCTTTATCTGCCTTTCCCCACCCCTGTTGCTATGTCAGAACATTCTCACTTGAAAGAGGCCATAGTCACAGCAGTTGGCAACAAAGGAAATTATCCTCTCTCACCAAAGGAGATGGCAGCACAAATAGTCACGCGCTATCTAACAAAGCCCATAGAAAATGACGCCAGAGATCTGTTTGTATAATGGGCACACATGGCCACTATATAGCCAGACCTTGCCAAAGTGGAATACTGTCTTGCCCACCAACCATCATGCTAATGATTGTGTATTATCAGTGGCAGGGGGCATCGTAATCCCACATCATTTATTGCAGATGCCAAAGGAGGTAAAACAATGGTCTTCTTAAAAAAGCATGGCAGAAATTTTGTAAAAACATGACCGAACATTGCAGCTAAATTTTGACTGCCTTCTGAGAAGCTTTGATGGTGAATCATTTCATTGAAGACTTGTGTGTAGATATGTCAGGGAGTATTCTTGTTAGAATTGTGCCTTCAGTGCATGGGGGTGGGGTGGAATGGTGGATTTATATTGCCAGTTCACTATCTTCTGGCTTCCAGATGGTTTGGTTAGTCTTTTGCCCTATACATGCAGTCTGAGGTGTGATCTGCAATGCTACAGTCCTCCATGATTGCTACAGACCTTCTCCACATTTTTCTCCGACCTCAGGTCATGGTTTATAATAATGTATTATAGTAAGTTGGAAGTCCTATCATGAGGGGTCCATGTACTTGTATAAACTTGACCATAAAGAAAAGTAGCTCTTCTAGTGAAGAAGGTTATTCTCTTTGATAGTCGCATAGCTTCAAGAGGGGTATGCATGGAGTAGTGAGGAAAGAAGGGGGTCACCCACTTACCTACCCAGTCAGATCAGCTGAATTAATCTTAGTAATCAATTGGATGATAGGTGTTAGTCAGAACATCCTTGCATCTCTATCATGACGCCTTGGGGTTTTCATGTAGAGGCTTGACATTGTGAGAGGTTGCTTTTCTCCTCTCCTAGTGTTTTAGGGATCATCATGGCACTGTTTGTGCTGATTTGACCCTCCATTGGTGCCTTTGAGCATTTCCTGCCACTTTTGGTGCTTCCATCCCCCTCTCCTGATGTCTTGTGAAATTCATGCCACACTTGGTACTGCTTTATGCCTCTTTTGGGGCTTTGGGGTTTTCATGCCATTGTTGAGGGTACCCTTTGACCCACTTTTGGAGCCTTATTTTCTTATGGTTATTTACAAGGAGATGCATCAAGCCATAGTAGTGCTCTAACGCAAGTTATATTGCGCGATTTACGCGATATTCTGCATCTCTGCACCCAGGTTCACTTCCCTATTATAAAGAGCTTCTTTACATGTGATTTTCATGCATGAATAATGCAAATGCATGCAAATAAATTCATTTTGCAATTCTATGCAAATATTTTATCACGGCAAACTGAGAAAGTGATCAGCTGTGATAAAATTCTCACCTAAGAAAAGCGGTAAATATGAGGCAGGATGCCCAGGACCCTAATATAAATCCTGAGGCTCCTTCCTCATATTTAAAGCAGTGGCAAACAAAAAAAAAAAATTGTGGCAAAGAAGGGAGGTTGAGCGAGGGTCAGAGTGGACCACCATCTCAACCTGGGCTGCTACTCAAGGCGGCCCTGATTCCCCCAAAGTGTAAAAATATAAAAATGAGTCCATGCAATGACAGCCTCAGCCCCCCACCCCCCCTTCTCCCATTCAATCAAATAAAAGACCAGGCTCTGGCCCCCCTTCCCATACTAAACCCTCTCCGTAAAAGGGAGGCCCTATCCCTTATTCAGCCACTCTCCCCACATGCCTGAACCCCTCCTTCAATCCCCTCAAACCTTAGAAAAGGATCCCACATCAGGGCCAGGTGCAACCTCGCACCTGGCTCATTTGGCGCCGGAAGTGAGAGACCTTCTTCCCCACTCCCGGTGCCTCCGGCGCTGCACTGACAGAGGCGGACCTGCAAGCATAAACTTCAATGTAAGCTTACACTTCCAGCGCTGCCTCTGTCAGTGCAGCGCCACAGATGCTGGGAGCAGGGCAGTGGGTCCCTTACTCCCAGCCTGCATAAAGAGATATCAGGGGAGATGGGGAGGGTCAGGGGCTGTAGGGCACTCTCCACTATTTTTTATAATGGGTGGGTGGGAGGCATCCAATAAGATTTCTGAGTCAGCATTGGTATCAGAGTCGGTGTAAAATGCTGGCTCCTTCTAACTTGTTAAAAAAGGTTTGAAGGGAGGGATAGTTGAAAAGCACGGCCAAACAGGGCCTTATTTGTAAAGCTTTGGGGTGGGGAGGGAGGGGATTGCCCCAGAGTTATGGTATATTCTTAGATGAGAACAACACTACTTAATCGAATATCTTTAAAGATATCTGATTAAGTAGCATGTTATCTGACCACAGAAGGCTAGACAACTAAAAATCCTATCTGGCTACATTCAAACATTGCCGGCTAGGTTTTTAAGTTATCTGGCTTTAGGTAGCTGGATAACTTTAGGCTGGTATATTCAGAGGGATGTGTTTATCCCACTGAATATATGGGGGCAAGTTATCCGGCTAACTTTAGCCAGATAACTTGTCCACTAACTATTCCATTGATATATATCCTATAAGCAAACTAAGACTAATAGCTAGTCCAGTCACACTCAGTTTCACTTCCTCAGTCACTGAAGACAAGAACTACACCAAAGGGAACAGAATCAAGAAGGAAAACAAGAAAGGGCAACAGACAACATGAAACAATTGCAAGATAATTTCCAAAATTAGCTAACGCCTCCAGGTTCTAGGACCAGAGCTGCCACCGTCCTAGCCGCACTGACAAAGTATGCTCCATGAAGGCCTGTCTTTTACACTTTAGGAAAGTGTCAGATGGCATAGGGTTCTTTTTACATTGGACGTGCTTAGAAAAAACCCAATAAGCCTTGGTATTTATCACGCTTAAATATTGTATTTTTTTGATAACTACTGGTCTTTTCTAAAGCCTACAAAATTTGCTATACCTTACTTATATTGTAATACTACTTTACATGATAAATGCCAATAAACATAGTGAGACTTAACTTTGCATTTATTAATAGTACATGATGAATTAACAACAATAGGAATTTTAGGTACTGTGTGAATAGGCCAAACCATGTGACATTTTGTTACTTTTCATTTGCTTTAGTTCATCTACTGCCAGCCTTCAATTTCTACATGCCAGTGGTTTTATTCAGAGAAAATTCAAGATTGTAGAAATTTACAGAATGCAAGAGGCCCTGACACAGACCTTTATCTTACCTTGATAAATTATTGATCATCTCCCATGAGTCACAGGTTTATACTAGCAGAAATATTTTATAAACATAAGTTGTGGACAAGGCAGCCACACATGTTAGCCTCTGATCCTGAGAATCACACAGAAAAGTTAACTGATAATATTATGCATAGAAAAACAGAGAAAAGCTACCTTGAACTGTATAAAGGCTACCTTTCTTTTTTCAGCACATTCCATGATTGTCACTGGTGATCCAACTTTTCTTTTCAGTGAAGATCCCAACCATCACGTAGTTCTACCATTTTCAAATCTTAAAACTTGACCTCATTTGTTCAATTTATTTTTCTTTTCATACTTCTCTTTTCATCAATGTTTTTGTATCATCATGCCTAGATTGCTGCAATATGCTATCTGAATTTTCCCCATTTTCCTGTCCACTGTTTACTGAATTGTGTGGTATAAGACATATGTCATGTTAGCATAATTTTTCTTATCTCTTTTTTCTATTATGGTTTTCTGATCAATTGTATTCCCACTGCAAGCTTCTTTTCTTTGTTTTCAATACCCTGTGCAGTTTATCTTTTTTCTACCTAAGCAATGTAGCAAAGTGAAATAACAGGATTTTCTCTAGTAAAAATGTTATGAACTATCATAAAGAATCATAACAACATTTTAATGGTTATGTGTGTGATAGTTTTATTTAGAATAGCATTAGTTTCTGTAAATTTATATGCAAATGACTAAGCATTTTATAATTATACAAGCCGTTAAGCCCGTTAAAACGGGCTACATCCCTCTGTCTCTCACCTCCCCCTCATTCTCTCTCCCCTCACTCTTCACCACCCCCTACCTCCCTACCTCCCTCCTCTCCCTCTCACCCCACTCCTCCCTCTCCTCTCACTCACATCCCCCCCCCTCTCTCCCTCCCTCCCTCTACCTCACCACTCAGTCCCACTCACTCTCCCTCAGTCCCACTCCCCTCCCCCTCAGTCCTCAACGTCCCTCCCTCCTCTCTCCCTCCTCTCTCCCTCCCTCGTCTCCCGCGCCCCTCACTCACACTCAGTCCCACGCCCTCCCCCCTCCCCCTCAGTCCCACTCCCTCTCTCTGTCCCACTCCCTCTCTCCCTCCCTCTCTGTCCCACTCCCTCCCTCTCTCAGTCCCACTCCCTCCCTCCGTCCCACTCCCTCTCTCTGTCCCACTCCCCCCTCCCCCCTCTCTCTCTGTCCCACTCCCTCCCTCCCTCCCCTCCCCTCTCTCTATCCACTTACTCCTCCCGTCCCCTCTCTCTCTCCCTCTCTCATCTCCCACCACGCCTCCTCTATCTCCCCCCTCTCTCTCTCTCCCCCTCTCTCCTCTCTCCCCCCCTCCTCGTCCCCCTCTCACTCAGTCCCACTCCCTCCCTTCACTCAGTCCCACTTCTCTCCTCCTCCCCTCTCACTCAGTCCCTCCCTCTCTCTGTCAGTCCCTCCCTCTCTCCCTCCTCCCTCGCTGCCGCTGCCACCCGACGCCGCCGCCGCTGCCACCCGCCGCCACTACCACCGCCGCTGCCACCGGACGCCGCCGCTACCACCGGACGCCGCCGCCGCTACTGCCACTCAACGCCGCCGCTGCCACCCGCCGCCGCCGCTGCCACCCGCCGCCGCCGCTACCACCGGACGCCGCCGCTGCTGCCACTCAACGCCGCCGCCGCTGCCTCCCGACGCCGCCGCCGCTGCCACCCGCCGCTGCCGCTACCACCGGACGCCGCCGCCGCCACTGCTGCCACTCAACGCCGCTGCCGCTGCCTCCCGACGCCGCCGCTGCCACTGGACGCCGCCATTTTTTTTCGGCTCAGACCGACGTGCTCGCCCGCACATGCGCGGTAGAGCTGGTCTCTACTGCGCATTTGCGGCACGTCGGTCATCCTTCGTTTATTAGGTAGGATATTGCCTTAGTATGCACTGCACCATAATAACATATCACAGATTTTGGCCATTTTTAATACTTTATCAAGTTATTGTTATATCATTAGGAAAGTAAGAGCTCTATAATCCTTTAGCAAACTATTCCTTTAAAAAAAAAATATATACCATTTGAAATTTTTTTAAAATCTATTTTATACATTAAGAACATCCTAACACTATTATCTGGTTCATTAAAAATACTAAAGATTACATTTTAACATGGCATGAAAAATATTAACAATACATAAACAAAGAGAGGAAACAATGTATTTATTATCAAACTATCATTATACTAATATTTAAATCAAGGGAACAACATCACCAGAACTTAGTGCAGATCTTCTTAATCCACTGTCTCTCGCCACGCAATGGGCCACAAATAGTATCAGCCGTTTGTACAGCACTTCACTGTAATCATTTGATGTTGTATCTCACAACTCAACCACAAAGTTTATTTAAACAATTTAAAAAACCAATTTCCCTAAAATCCAAAAAAGTTTTTATTTATAATTTTGTTACCAATCGTTCTAAATAAAAAATACTTAGCTCCCACTGTAGCGTTTCAAACACTGCCCGACATGGACCATGTTTCGACGTCACCAGCGCTTCATCAGGGGACACCTCATAATGACAAATCCTTAAGACCGCCTCAGTTGTTCAATTTAATCTATGTTGACCATAATTCTTTAGAGATAATATTTCTATTTTCTTTATTTCCCTTAATTCTTTTTTCAATTTCTCCATCATTCCATCTCACGTGTGACGCCATTGTTGCTGTGAGATTAATATCTGAACAACTGAGGCGTCTTAAGGATTTGTCATTACGAGGTGTCCCCTGATGAAGGCTGGTGACAGCCGAAACATGATCCATGTCGGGCTATGTGATGATGAAAAAATATTAAAACATTCTGTTAATAATTCAGTTAAATGTTTTATATAAATTGTTATGGATATTTAAGCCACGTTTAGGAAAAAGGAAAGAAGTCATATACACACTAGGGATGAGCACAGCAAATGAATTTATATATTTGTTTCATTTTATGGACCTCCAAAATGAATGGAGGTACCCGCAAATGAAACAAAAAATATTTGTCTCATTTGCTTTTGTTTTCGAATTCAGGCTGTGGCACATTCAAGTTTATGGATGTGCTTTGTGTGGAGGTATTATATCAACAAATCCTTCTTGTGTGCACATCACAGCATGTTAGAGCTGAGTTGGATAAGTTGGCAAGGAAATCACAGAGAGGATAAATCATGGTGCGGATCTTCTTAAATAGCTTATAGCTACCATCTGGATCAAGTGACGTTGACCCACTCGCACTCTAAAGTCTGAGATTGTGCATGAAGACGTCTGTATTTCCTCTATGGTGGGTTGCTGCTTTGGACGCATGGCTGGGGACCTTTGGCCTACCACTTGACTGGTGGAAGGGCCTGTGGAATCAGCATAGGAAAAGTCTTCCCTTTTCAACCCCTCTTGCTTTACTTGGATTTTAAAAGCTGGTGAGATATACACGTATCTCCCACAGTGTGCACATCTCTACAGTGTTCATAAAGGGATGGGGCAAGGGCATGGTCTGGCAAGGGCATGCATTCAGGGCATGAACCTAAGATGGGCATGCAAATACTTACACAATCCGGCGCATGCTGATTCCTCCCCCTACCACATAACTTTACTTCTGGTATGGATGACGTGTAAGTTAAAAATAAAGAAAACTAGGCAGATCTGCAGGGTTTTAAGAATTGGGGATAAATGGTGGGAGTGAGGGCTATGTCTTAACTGGGAATGAACTGGGGATGACTTGTAAAAACTGGGAATGGTCTGTCAGTGCACACTTCTTTTAAAATCCCGTGATTTACAAGACAGAAGCGACATTTGCACACCCATATGCACGCCCACTTAAAATGTAGCCATAAGAGTCAGGCCAGCTATTTTAGAACTTGTATGCATATATACCTGTGCAAGTTCTTAAATGGCCGTGTTTCGGGGGTGGGCCAATGCACGTGAGCACATGTGCGCCTGCATGCTGATTTGAAAAATTACCGTCTTTGTATGCTGTGCTGTGTGCACTAGTGCTGATGACTTCACACACAAAAATATCTGTTACAAACTGGTAGGACTCTTCTATTCAGTTTCTGAGTGTGCACTGCTCACCTCACCGGTATCCAGGCAGACAAAAAATATCGCTAGCATTGGTGAAACTACAATCTCCCCATGGTTTACCAACCTGACCCTTCCCAAGTTATGAGAAAAATCAAAATCAGCAGCAGGTGTACTGCCTCTTTTTCCGGCAGAGTGAGTGTGTGAGAGACAACTGCAGCAAAGAGAAGAGCAGAAACAGCCCTTTACCAGTGCCAAATTCCAAGGTTTGTAAGATTTTTCAAAACTCTGTGAGAGCTCCTAGTAGCATGTCTTTCTCTGCCATGAGCTAGAGAAGAAATACAGAGCTACTTGGACTTATTCAACTTTTACAGTGGGAGGGGGTCAGCATCACTTGATTCAGCACCTCTACCTAATCTCCTTGCCAACTAGTCTTGCCTTGAATCTGACAAGGCAATTTAGGTCACACAAGCAAGAGCTGATTGCTATAGTTACCAGTTTTGTTTTTCGTTGCAATACATAGCACACACTCAATGGGCCATAGAAATAAATGGGAAACATAAAAATAATGTTGGTTTCATTCATGGAACAATTCCATTTGTTTTGGGGTTTTTTTTTTTTTTGTTTGTTTGTTTTCTTGTGGGGGGGGCCACAAATGAAACAAATATGGGAACATTTGTTATGTTTTGCCTATTTGTTTCAAACAAATGCACATCCATAGTGCATAAAACATGCATGGCTCAATCTCTACAATTTGACAGAAGCATATGCAAATCTACTGGCGGTATCAACCACATTCCTCCTACTGAAATGGGCAACCCCCACTCAGGGCTTTCTCTGAGCTTCTGTCCACATCCCCTTCCCTATTGGAACTCACTAACTCTTGGTCTTCCCTTGGCCATCCTTTCTTTTGCATGCCTGCTGCACCTTTCCTCGGGCTTTTGATAACATTCTTCCCCCAACTCAGCCCTTGAAGTACAACTTGGGGGTTTTATAGCTATTCTGCCCACTGCATTGATCTGCTGCTATCATTTCAATTTTTTATAATTGTTAGTGCCACTGCTTTTGTCACTGCTATAAGCCAGTCTTGGTACCATAGGGGTAGATTTTAAAAGGAGCGCACATGTATCCATGTGCGTGCGGTTCCCAGCGCACGCACATGGATGCACCGATTTTATGACATACGTACATGTTATAAAATCTCATAGCCACAGTGCACATGTGTGCTGGATTTTAAAGTCCGCATGCGCATGTGCGGGTGGCATGCACAAGGAAGGTGAATTTTAGCAAACTATGAGTGGCGATACAATTGGGCCTCCCCCAGTTCCCTCCCAGTCCGCTCCAATTAAGCTAGGCAGATGTGCAGGCCTCTATCAAGGGGGCAGTCCTGGGGGCAGGGAGGGGAAGTTCCCAGGGTGGGGCAGGGCAGAGGAAGCTGCTGGTACAGTGGTCATTGCCGCTGTGCCGGGGGATCACGCGCCAGCAGGCTGTCAGCGTGTACAAGTTACTTCAGGTCAGGTCCTGAAGTCATTCGATGGAAAAAAGGTAAACAAAAAAAAGAAAGGGATTTAGAGGGTGGGGACCCTAGCTCAACCCTAACTATCCCATTTTTTTTTTGTTTGTTTTTTTTACTTACTGCTCTATCAGAGCAGAAGCAACTTATCTGTGCTGTCTGGCTGCCAGCACGCGCTTCCCTGGGAAAGCAGCTAATGGTGCTGTCTGGTCGCTCCCTTCTGATAGACCCGGCACTTATGCATGTATCAGGGTTTAAGCATTTGTCTGGGCCTGTTGTAAAATGTGTGTGGTGCACGCAAGGCCCAGCTACACATGTAAACCCTGAAATTTATGGTTGTGGGCCTTTGAAAATTTACCTGTTAGAGTTCATACTCTACTACTTTAAATTCCCTTCCTCTATTGTACTTACCAGTTCTTGCTCTTGACCTGGCCATCTGAAGCTTTACTTAGGCCTTACCCACCCTGTTATCTTTAACAGTTTCATGCTCACTTGTACATTTTCAACTATATTCCCTTAAAGTTTTTACAATTATTTGTCTCATCTAGTATTTAGCCTTTGATGTATTATATCACATCAAAAGACAATGGATTCATATGTGCAGTACCCAGAACCACCAGGACAATGATCTCCATTACTGCTTCTGAAGTAATGGAGGCAATATTTTCAAAAACTCCTTCAGGAGAGAAATAGTGTCCTGGATTCTGTGAATTACAGGATATAAAAAGGCTAAAGAGTTTTGGTGCCTCTAGTCAGTATCATCTTAGCCTCCAATGAAGACCAACATCAAACCCAAACATCAAGCTCCTTTAGAAATGACATTAGGCTTCCTCCAGTGATTTTCTCTGGCTTCTCCCTGCCTAAAGACCTGATTTTTAAACCCTCTGCATGTAAAAAACGATGGTTATGCACACGGCCGGGCTTTGAGTGCGCTGCACGCATTTTAGAAGAGTCCCAGCCATGCGCGAAACCTGCATTATGTTCACAAACGTCAGGCCTCTATCAAGAGGTGGTCCCAGGGGCAGGGAGGGGCAGTCCTGGGAGTGGGACGGGGCAGAGGAAGCTGCCGGTACAGCAGCCATTTGATGCTGTGCTGGGGGATCACGCGCCGGCAACCAAGTTACTTCAGGTCAAGTCCTGAAGTATCTCAATGGAAAAAAGGGAAACCAAAAAAAAAAAGAAGGGATTTAGAGGGTGGGGATGAGAGGAGAAGGAGAAGGGAGGTTAGGGTAGGGGGTAGGAAAGTTCCCTCCCAGTCCGCTCCTAAATTATTCATTCATTTTGTAGGGTACTTCCATTTGTTTCACTAGTTTCCAATGAAAAAAAATATTTGCTTTATTTGTTCATTCGTTTACTATTATAGGTAAAGGGCAAGCAATGCAGCCTATTTAGGACTCTCAGATTAGGATTTTCTAATTATTTCTAATGAAACTGGTGGGCAGATATCATCAGAAAGATGAAGACATACCAACACAGCAAGAGTATATCATGAAGGGCCGAAGGATCTATAATAGGACAAACCAATACCATCGAAGGAATGAAACAGCAGCAAGACTAGCAAGAACACCCAAGGCTGAAACAATAAGACAAGGGGCACCAACAACAATGGCTGTATGAGAGGCACAAAGTGGCACAAGTGTGGCGTGAATAACTCAAGGAAAGATGAAGGGGGAACAAAGCATCAAAAGCGGCAGAAAAACCCCCAAGGCAGTGGAAGAGGGTAAAAGCAACTGAAAGAGTGGCAAGGAGACACTAAAGCATCATGAGAAGTACAAAGCAGCCACCCAGAGTGGCAAAACAACACAATGCTTAAATGAGGGGCAAAGGGCACCAACTACATAGGCAGAAAACCTTAAGGGTGGATTTTAAAACGTGCGCGAGCGCGTCCAAGGGCACGTGCTACCCTGCACGTGCCCTTGGACACGTCAATTTTATAACATGCACGCACTGATGCACGCATGTTACAAAATACGTGGGCGGCACTTGCAAGACGGGGATAACATTATGCAAATTTGCACAGCAATGAGATTGGGGCTCCCCCAGTTCTCTCCCAGTCCGCTCCTAAATTGGAGTTTATTTTTTGAACATTGTTTTAGTATATATTGTAAAACAAACAAACAGCAGATTTACCTTAAGATGCATTTGCTCAAATACCATGTGATTTGGGCTTAAAACCTCAATTTGGGCAGATGTATGAAGGGTTTTCCACATTTTGTGTCTATGGAGAAAATGTTTAGTATATGGTATCTGGACCTTAATATATTGTCCCTATACTATCTTACGCCGTTTTTGTTACTTCAATAACTATTCATGTTCCTTTCGTCCCTTGCTCTAAAATAAAGTTCTTATTTTTAGTAACTTGTTGACTCTTTACAGAATCTGTTACCCACTTGTCCACTCCAGTTCATCTGTCTCAAATTCATATCTATTTTCTGTGATTGCCTCTCTTTTCTTGTTCTGCATGTCTTTCATGCTGAAATGTTTGGTTTTGTGTTTAGCAGAAGCATGGTGGTCAATAATCACTCTGGAGAATAATAAGATGAGTGGAGTGGGCCTTAGTGTTCAGTCCTCTGGCCAGTATCTTCACGATCTTTGCGAGCTGTATTACGAAGGGGTTAGGAGGAAATGTTTTGGTTTTTTTTGGTGGATATTATTATGATCAGGCAGTATGTATACAAAACCTATTCATGTCTTTTCATTTCTTTTCATTTTCAATTTTATTTTTCATTTCTTGTCATTGTATTTTTTTAGTGGTGCTATTTGCAAATAGTTTGCAAATAAACAATTCTTTCTTCTCTCCCCCTCCATCTACTGATTAATACAACCCATCAGCTTTTATAAAACACCCTCTTGGGTTGCCCCATTCCCCCTCCCTCAGACTCCTGTCCATCACTTGGACCCTGCCCTTCACTTATCTGACCCAAAGGGGGTAGGAGCCATCCCATATTAGGGATATGCACATTAAAAAAAATTGTTTACCTTTGCATTCTGTTTAGTTTTGTTTTTTTAATGCTTTCTTTTTTTCCATTTTGTTTTGTTTGCCTAAAACAAAATAAACAATAAACAAAAGAAAACAAAAAATAATCTAAAGGAAAGTTCCCCCTTCCACCAAACCCACTAAACCAAAAGCCCCTGCTCCCAGGATCCCAATGACCTTCACCCACTCCAGCTCTTACCCCATCACAGCCAAATAAAAAAAATAAATCTCATGGACAGGGGCCGTATACCTCCACCCGCCCACCAAACCCGCAAAAGCAAAGGCCTCCCTGGCCCCCAGGAATGCTTCCTGAACTCCTCCTATCCCTGCCCTTATCCTATCTCCAGATCTATTGGTCTTCCTCTGGTTTTCCAAAATGGTGCCAGTCAATCTGAGGATGGTGTCATTATGCTGTACGGTAGAATCTGAATGTACTTATGCCAGCTGAAAAGTATTTTAGGTGCATTCAGCTTTTGAAAATTTACCCTGTAATCTATAAACTGCTATCACAAAGGGAATAGGTAGATACTGACATGATAGAAGTCATCCAAAGAATAGTATGCACTGGATAGATGCTATTAAAGTTGGTACCTAAATATGCCAGATGTAGGTTAGAAAGACAGTTGCAGAATCAACTACAAATAGAAAGAAAATGGAATTCTTGCAAGAGGCATATCTCATGGAACTACTTGAAGAGCCTGCTTTTGCAGAGGCAACTCTGGACCTCACTAATAATAAACTTAGACAGTGTCATGAAATTTCAGAAGGGGTCAAGCTAAGGCCCGGATTACCATACAGTCTGATTTAGAGTGCAACTTTAAAAGTTGTTTCCATGAGTAAAGCAGTTCAATTTCTGTGTAACTGGGCTTTTATCAAATTGCCTGCCTGATATATAGGTAAAACTATGTGCATATAGTCTGTATGCACATATTTTTACCTGTATACTAGATGCATTAAGAAAGTTTGCATGCAAATTTTGCTAGGAAAACTACCCACACATATTACCAGGTGTGAGTTTTGGTAGTTTTCACTGGGTGATTTTGAAAGTGAAAGTATGTGAGTGAAAACTGCCCACAAACTTTGCATGATTTAAAGATTTTCCCTTAATGTAAACACAGGTCCAGACCAAACAATACTGGAACATAGGTTCTGGATTTCAGAAATGCTGAATTCCAGAAAATGAATGATAATGTTGAGGAAACCTTGTAAGAAGAAGGAGTTTTAAAAGGTACAGGGTAACTGTGAAAAAAAATAAAAAGTAATATTGCAATAACAACAAATCTTTGTGCCAGATGTAATTACAAAGGGCACAGAAGAAAGAGAGACCTTGGCTCACCAAAGTAATAGACAAAAATTTAAGAACAAAAAACCTAGCAGTCAGAAAATAAAACAGACAGACACAGAGGGAGAACAGCAGACAAAATTACCAGGAGAAATATAGGGAGGCTGGAAAAGAGGCTTAAATGGAGGAATATATTGCTCATTTAGTAAAGGGAACGGATACAATTTTCTTTATTAGAATGACTTAAATGAAAATAGTAAGAATTAAAGGGGAAGATGATTTTAATGAAGAGCAGGCTGAGAAGAAAGCAATCATCTTAAACAAGTATTTTTGCTTAGCATTCATACTAGAATGCAAGGGTAATGTACCAAAGGTAAAAAACAAGAATATAAGGGAATATGATATTAGTGCATCACGCTCCCAATTAAAGTAGACCAGGCGATGGAGGTCAGATAAAGTACACCCAGAATATAGAAAGAGCTTAGGGATTGCTGTCTGCACATCTCATAGTTCTCTTCAATTTAACACTAGAAACAAGGGAGGTTCCAAGTGTTTGGTGAAGTGGTTAAAAAAAACACCTCTCTAGAAGGATGAGAAGAAAGAGGTAGCAGAAAATGACAGACCTAGGAGAAGATCTTGCCAAATAAACTTGGTTGAATTCTTTGATGCCACCATAATAGTAAATCAGGTATGGAGGAGTATGCCTGAGTACTTGAAAAGAAGTATCAACACAGGGAAAAGACAAATACTGTTTCGTCTGTACAGATCACATCTGCAAATGGACTAGACTAAGATGGAGATAATTCAAAGAAGGGTCACCAAAATAGGGGCATGAGCTGCACTTGAAGTCATATACTTATGAAGAGACATGAGGTGAACAAGCGTTCTTTAGAAAAAAGGAGGGAAAGGAGAGATACAATACAAATATTTAGCAGGCGGGGCATTGCTCAGCATAAGCCCATGTACCTGGCCCCTGATTCTGTTGGCCAGTACCCCAGATGCTATTTCTTAGTGTCAACCCCTTTAATGCATGTGTTAGATAGGCCACTGGCCCCCTGAAAGGCACTGTGGTCCTTGGAATGGCTCTAAGTGCTGAATGCACCAATGAAATCTCTCATAATAGAGAACAAACCCCTGTCCCCAAACATGAGATATAAGAAATTCAACTAGAGAAGCGAACAGGGGGTAGTTCCAACAAGGAATCCTAATCAGTTATTGCTATAGTGTTGACATTTGTTTTTATTTGAATGGTCTATTTTTTGTAAAAAAAAATATATATATATAGGGAAATTATTCACATATTGCAGGCATCTTAGATATGTACTGTAATTTCTTTTAGAAGTGTTAACTTTATAGTGTGAATTAATGCATTGATCATTAACCTCTTACGTATGGATACCACAAATGGCTCCTGAGATATCAGAATTTAAACATAATCTCAGATTAATGGGCTCTAAAAATATATTTAATTATTTTTTTTAGTTAAATATGTTGAGCATAACTTTCAAACAACTATGCACAGTGGCATATACATACATATTTGGCTTCAAGCAGATTTATGCAAGTATATTATAATCCATGTGTATGATATACATGTGTATTATAAAATATGCATATCTCAGCTTACATGCAGATACATGCAATGCTTTGAAATAACGAATATCAATGCATTGAAAGTATAGTAGAATTTAAGTAGGTCATCCAAATTTTAAAAAATGCACGCATAAATGAAATTAACCAATTTACTAATTAATTCACCAGTTTGTCCAGTCCTGCTCCAGTTCATTGAAACCTTCCTGGTTTTTCAGCTTGAACTCCCTCAGTTTATTCAGTCATTACTGCACAATAAACATGTTTAATATCACTTATGCCAGATAATTAGCAGCTGTAAAAATATGCAAGTTGGCAAATGTACACACGTAATTGTCTTTTAAAATAGCAACTTAAGCGTGTGTTGGCCCTGCCCTGGAATGCCCGTAAATCACCTCTTTATTATACAAAATGTGTATATGTGTGTGAAAGTGAAAAAATGCATGTAGTTTTTACTTTTATAAAATACTGAATATGTGAGAAGATGCTACTTACACGCATATATACTAATTGTTACACGGGTAATATCTTAGAAATTCACTCCATTATTTTGCAAAATTAGAAATCATTCTAAAACTAAATTGCAACCTCTAAAATAGATAAGGCCAAGAACAATGTATTGGTTTTGTGGAACATAAGTGCCAAAATAAATAAATAAAATGTGGGCAGTCTTTACTATCCAGCCATCCCCTCGCAATGTTATCCTTCATAAAATTGCACTCTACAAATATCTGTTCTACAATAAACATAGAGAAAATGACTGGAAATGAAGGGTCGCAGCTTGATGAGGACCACACAGATATGTAACAAAAACCCAAGTCAGTCCATCTCCTTGGCAACTCATCTGACATGTCTCGGCTAGGTGGGCCATACCCAACTCATTCCAGCCTGCAGGGCATAAGTCAGTCAAATGCTACCTCATCCCAAATGGGACACCCTCTTCCAAGGTAACTGCACCCAATCACTCCAACAGTTCCCCAGGGTCTCTTAGTGTTATCTGCTTTATAAACCAGGCAAGATTAGTCCAAGGCTTGAAAAATGATCTTCAATACTAAAGAGAGTAAAACCTCATGTTCAGGACTCAACAGTTCACAAACTACATACAACAATAATTGGTCTTTACCTTCTGGCATTTACTGTGTTTCTATGCAGTCATGAATTTTTCCTCACTACCTTTTAACAGGTACCTATTGTGGCCCAAGAAAATGTACTATTTAGCGTAGACTGCTAAAATCCTACGGGCATGCAATTGCCAGTCTCCAATACCCTACTGCACCCACAGAAAACTTGTATGCTTTCCATGAAGTCATTTATCTGAAGATAGCTCACAGTCATGCAAGCATTCTTGACAGATTTTCACAGAAAATGGCAACTATTCTGTGGTCAATAGCCTTCCAAAAATTGATATAATTACCTTTTTCTCTCTCTAAATATATCTTATATCTATTTCTATCTATCTATCTCAATCTATGTATATTTATGATTTTTTTAAAAATATGATACATCAGTTAGCATTTTAAGTTGAACACTTCAACTTAAAATGCTAACTGATGTATCATATTTATCATAAGATATATATCATAAGATATATATCATAAGATAATCACTTAGAAAGTGATTATCTTATTTCCTTTTTTATGCCTAATTTTGTTCATGGTTCTCTCTGCCATTAAAATGCAAAAAAAAAAAAAAAAGAAAAGAATGAAAAAAGCATTTAGTATTCTACAGTTTCTGAAGTCACTAGATGGCAGTATATCCTCCATGATACAAAAAAAAATGCATTATTTTGCTTTCCTCACAATCTAAAACTTCAGGCTTTAATGCGAGTTGAAGTAGTTCAAAATTAAATCATTAATATTCCTGATGAAATGAAAATTTACAGCAAGGATCACAAAGTACACAGGTTTTCTTTGAAATGACGTACAGTCCGCAGGCTCTCAGCACATCAGTGCTTTATACTGCATGCTTTGGACTTCATATATCAATTCGGAGGTAATTTATATCATCCTTTTTCAGTAAGGAATATAACACTGCACCGCACACGTCATTCTGATCCAGAACACATTAACAAAGAGCTAGCTCTGTGCTACCTGGCATTATGCTGTGTGAGTTATTCTTGAATGCTGTCTTATTTGTTCATACAGTATTTTAAAAAGTAATAGCCTTTCCAGTTTTGTGTGAAACTAAGCATTTGTCAGGCATATAATATGATTGGCAAAATAAATTATGCTGTTTAGAACATTCATCTCAGGGATAACTTCTCTCTTAGCTCCATACATTTCTTCAAAATACTATTGTTTGTATCATGCATGATAGAAGGAGTTTGGTCTCAATTATGTCTTTTTTGATTCCTCTCCTTTCTGTTCTGTGAAAATGCAATTATTTAATAATGCATAAGTTCTGAATTTAATCCCATTTACTGTTTGTGTTGTTCTTAGACACATTAGCCACAGAATAACCAGATTTTAAGAACAAGCATACTTTTTCTGAAGAATAAGCAAATATGATTAAAAAGACAGATGGACTTTTTCTAGGTTAAGGGTGAAATTATTTAATAGCTAAAATGTTTGTTGGATGGAGAGGCTACATTTATTATATCCATGATCATACAAAATATGTTTATACACTAATGAAATTTCTCTAAACAACAGTCTATGATCACACTGGCATATCACTATCTCAATCTATAAATACATACATATACTGATATACATCTATATCTGTATCAATATCTAATGATAGATCTCTCTCGTGCTCTGCATATCTCTATCTTATATAGATCTCTTTTCCTAAAGATATTGTAGTAATATCACTATGTACCCATCCTGTCATTCTGGACAAGTTTTTGTTTCTCTTTCACCATGGATTATAAAAGCATACTAAAATGCCTCCTTTTAAACTGTATGCTGATCAGACAATCTATTATTGTTCTAAACAAAATATTACAAAAAGGGCGTCATTTATTTCACATATATTTTTTAGCACTGCAATGAATCATAGGGATCTAAAAGAATAATTTATGCGATAATGTTTTAACTTGATGGGTATTTGTATAGCACTAGACATTCTAGGCGCTATCATTTGCTAGTGAATTATAGCTGCATGTCCATTAAGTATAGCATAGCAAGCAATTAGCTTTAGCTTGCAAATCCTACGCCATACATTAACCCTTGCAAAATGTGATCCTGAATGAAACAAGGCAGCCACACTATTCAGGCAACTGATTTTCAGTTTTTAACTTCTTCGGGGAGCAGTAGGGTATTTCAGTTGTAAAACAAATTTAGCCATTCACAGACAGACATTTTAAATTACATTATCTACCCATTAGTTTAAAAAAAATCTGTTGTTGATTGAAAACTAATGGAAAGATAGTGAGATTTAAATTGTAACTTGTAATTTAAATTGTGTTTCCTGTTTGTGCAAATACTATCTTTCCAGTATATAAATGCCTTTTATCCTCATTACTCATGAAATGCCCATATATATCCACATTACACATAATAAGAAGGGAATGTGAAGTAGTTGCCAATAATTTAAAGAACAGTTTTCAATTTAAAGTAAGTTATAATTGCAGATCATTTTATATTCTTAATTCTCTTTGCACTGGTCATTGCTTTTGTCTCAGTTTGTGGTCTAAGTAATATGAGTAGTCAGCATTGGTCTGCAACCTTGAATTATACAAGATTATAAATTCATGTCTCAATCAGATGCTTCTTATAGTCCATCCAGCTGTTTTCCCTGGAAATGCTTACAAGAAGATACTACTACATGGAGCCTGGGCTGCTCTTCAGAATGATGGTTTAACCTTCTCCAACATTTCACCTTGGCTCCTACTGTTTTCCACAGCTGTTTTAGCACAGCTGATACATTAGCTTTATAGGGGTGGAGGTGTGATTTTTATCTGGCAATAGGGCTGAAAATAATCAGGTCATCTTCAGAAAGCAGTATGAACCTTGACATACCCTACTTACAAAAGCATTTCCTGCCTTGACCATGTCCTCTAGCAATTTGATGCTTTCAATTCACAGGAAAACTGATATTTTTCCCCTATTATGTAATCTACTGTTTTCTGCATTTTATAAATTAAAGCTATTGTAGTCATGGCAATTGGTCATTCTAAACCTGTACCAGAGGCATCGATGCCTCATGGGAGTCAGTCATGTGACAACTGTACAGAGATTTTTGATGTCATCAATCGTGTCCTTTGTGCCTATATCTAATGTAGGGGTCATGAACTTTTGGCTCAGTAATAGCAGAAAATAATACCAGATAAAGAATAAAGACTTCCATTGGCCAGCATGGAAAGAGCAAACTGAAGCAGGAACTGCTGACAACTGCGCTTTCAAAACTGTCAGGTACTTATACTTAACTGATGCAATGATAATTTACACAGAACAATAAGCTGTGTTGCTGAATATAATATCCTTTTTTTTCCTAATGACTCATTATCCCAGGATGATGAGGAGATGACTAGAATATAAGTGTATTAAAAACATAATTGCTTTCCTATTCAAACAAAAGCATGCAGTGTACACATGGAGACAAATGCTTAATGAACAGTAGTGGGGTGTTTTTTGTTCTGTTTCAGTTTATAGCAGTAACTTGCCATAACTATAAATTAAAAAAAAAAAAAAATGAAATAGCTTTTCAGTCCAACAGCTACCTGAGATTTTTTTCTTGGTCAAACCATTCAAATTTCAACATGCCCCCTCATTATTTAAAAATATTTAACACATTTCATAAAAATGTTGTATTTTCATATTAATTTTGCATGTTTGCATTGTTTAGAATATACAAGTGTAGCAATGTTCAATAGTATCAGCGAGGTCCATTTTCTATTATTACTTTACTGTCTATTAAGGGTGGTCAATTCCAGTCCTCAGGCACCATGAACCAGTTGAGTTTTCTGATCATCTAGAATGGGTATGAATGAGATAAATTTCCTTGCACTTTCCCCACTCTGTGCAGATATATCTCATGCTTATTCATTGTGGATAGCCTGAAAATTAGTCCTATTTGTGCCTCTTGAGGACCAGAATTGGCCACTCCTACTATATATTATAGTTAATGAGGTGATTTTCCAATAGCCCACATAGTTGTAAAGTATATTCATCTAGCTTTTTGATGAAAATGAGCATACAGTGTGCATGCTTAGCTGACAATCTAGTAAGGTGCACTGAGTTTCATGGTGGGATTTGGGAATATAAGTGCATAACATTTCCACCAGGAATCACATGCAAATGAGCCCAGTAGAAACGTTAGATGCACACTTTTCTTAAGGGCAACCACAAAAAAGATAACTACACCTCACTGAGATATGGTTATCCTTTTTTGTGAAAACTAGCCTGCAAAGTCCTTTTTGTGCATTTTAGCACTGTGAACATAGTTAATGAGCTGCTTTACATGATTTTGCATTGAATTTTGCATTGAATTGAATACGGATTATGCAAGAGTATTCTTATCATAGGTAACTTTACTATGAATGAGGGGGCCAATTTTGTGAATGTTTTCACAAACAGGCTCTATTCATGTAAATAAGCACCAAAGCCTGAAAAGCCAGTGCTTCTGTGTATTTCAGGGTATTTGTCATTTATGTGTATAGACCTCCAACTGACAATTCATTCACACCTAAGTACAGTGACCTCTTAATGTGTTATGCATTCTTTGTACCTGTTGTTTTGTGGCCAAGTGAGCTAAAATAGAATGAATACTTTTGGAAATACCATGGTGGATGTGCTATTTTCTGCTCCCAACTTAAACATGCCACCAAGCATGCTTCCTGACAGTCTGACTACAAGTACTCCAACTGAGGAAAGCAATTCTCAGACAGGTATATTCAGATGTATTAATCCCTTTTATTGCAATTAAATTACTTTGAAAATTGCCCTTCCTATCTCTCAGTAAAAATATGTTAGCAGTTTTGCTCATATCCACTGCAAAATGCTCATATCCGCTGCAATTGCACCTCAGCTCTTGTGCTAGAATGGTGGTCATTACCTTTCTTGCACTACTAGAATAGGCAGAATTGTTAAACAAGATTGCTTTTAATCATCACGATGCACTTTAACAAATATGCTCCCATGGCTAAAATTTTAAATGTGCATGTCAAAAAATTATCCCTCCCCCCCCCCCCGCCTACATGATTCTTCATTCTAGTGACTACTGCTGTCCTGCTACAAGAAACAAATAAATATCCACAAGACGTAAATTACACCTTTAACACCAAGGTGCCAATCTATGAAGTTTAGTTCCAGACAAAAGGCTTTGCACCAGTGCTCTAAAACTCTAGGGAGAGGTTCACAGCAGACAAATACAATGTGTTCCCTGATTTCAAGCTACTTGGTGCACTAAAGTACATCATAATTATGAATGCTAGCCATTTGCCTTGTTTATGCTTCATACAAGAAGATGTCTGAAGTAGTTGATGTATGCACATGTAATATAAAAAGAAACAAACTGAAGCATTTTCACTAATTTCCTCTACTTCCTGAACAACAAAAATTGTACTGACATGCACAAAAAGTCATTTTTGGTAAAAATCATTAACAAATGCAAGTTATGATCACCATAGTACATTTGTATGTCCCAAATAGCAATGAAAATTTGAAAAGCACTTGATTTTAGTTTAAGTTTTGGTATTAGCAAAAATTGTGAAGATAACACATATAACATTATTAATATCCCCTGTTTTATTGATTTAAATTTTATTCCAGAGCAAATAGTAGTATACATTAGGAGGATAACTTTCAAACAACTTTCACACATATATGGCCACACGGAGATCTACTAAAGTATTTTATGGCCTACGCATATCTGATCCATATAGCCTATAAAATATACATATGTCAATGACCCAACATACACGCATATGTTTCATTATGCGCAAATAGCAGCAATGCATTGAAGGAACTTATTTTTTCAATTTTACAAGCATATACGTGTATATTTTATGCACCAAAAAAAAATAGATCTTCTTCATGTAAAACCTCAATGTATTCTTGGAGGTAGGAATATTTTAATAAATGTGTGTATAATTGAAATCACCAGTTTGCCAACATCTCTACCAGTTTACCCAGTCCATCTCCAGTTTATTGAGACTCTCCTGGTACTTTACCCTGAACTCCCCACAGTTGATCCAGACCTCCCACCTAATAACAGCCAATAGATGAGTCTGATATTACTTGTGCTAGATAATTAGCGGGTGTATAATTGCACAAATAATTTGCCTAATGTGTTCATGCAAATCTTATAAAATAGCAACTTACGTATATTCTTTTTGGCCCCAACCCAGAACTCCCCTAGACTGCCCCTTTTTTGTGCAGGTAAATATGGATGCAGAATTGAAAATATGCATGTACTTTTGATATTTATAAAATAGCATAAGCATGAGTACAAGCATATATGCTGATTTTAAGTGAATAATGCCTTTGAAAATTTACTCTTAAAGGGATAATTTTTATCTAGCGGGCAGGTGTTTTCCCTTGCAGAATTTGCACACATAGGGGTAGATTTTCAAACTTGAGCGAGCACGTTCATGTGCCTGCGCCACCCGGCACGCACACATGGACACGCAATTTTATAACACGCATGCGCAGGTGCGCGCATGTTATAAAATGGGGGGTCGGCGCGCGCAACAGGGTGCGCAATTGTGCACCTTGCGCATGCTGAGTCTGCACTGAGCCCTCACTGAGCTGCGCTGCCTTCCCCCGTTCCCTCAGAGGGAACTTCTCTACCCCCCCCCACCCCACCTTCCCTTCCCTTCCCCTACCTCCCTCGCTCTTTCCCCCCCTACCTTTTTCTGCTGTTTTCTTTTATTTCAAAACTTACTTCAGCCCTGGGGCTGAAGTAAGTTGCGCGCGCCGGCCGAATTCTGGCGCGCGATCCCCGGCACAGCGGCAAATGGCCGCTATGCCGGGAGCCTCTGGTTCCGCCCCGCCCTGCCCCCCGGACCACCTGCCCCTCCCCCTCTCCACCCCTTTTTGCAAGCCCCGTAACTTGCACACTTCCCGGGACTTTATGCGCATTGACGGGCCTTTTGAAAATAGGCCCGGCGCGCGTAACCTTATGAAAATCCGGCCCATAAAATGTAAACATATGCATTTAAGTCGCAAAGCTGATCAGACTACACTCACCCTCCTTGGAATGCTTCTCCAATACATATGGGAAAAATAATACACACATGAAAGGTGTATGCATATATTTTTCCCTGCATAATCAGGTGGGCGATTTTAGAAGATGATATTTATACAGGTAAAGCACTGCTAGTATGGCATAGACTCAGGAGCAATGTAAAGAAACATTTTTGCACAAACAGGGTGATGAATGCATGGCATGACATCCCTGAGGATTGCAACAACAATATTGGTATTGAAGAAACAATTGGGGTATGCACAGAGGAGCCTTAGTGTTAGGGAGGTAAGGCTAAAGCTGGAGATTAAATTGACTCTGTGGTAGTGCAGAAGGCAGAGGAAATGGGCAGACTGGATTGGCCTTCCACTCTTTTATCTAACATTATGGTCTGTTTCTGTGATTTTGAAAGCTCCTTCTATCAATTCACTCTGACCATTTTAAGTCTAATTATAAAACAAGTACTGTAACTCTATTTTAATTAAAGCAGTCTTGATTATTTGCTGTAACTTACAGAAACTAAAGTTGAGCTTAATTAAAAAAGGCAACAAATAAAAAAGCAAAGCTGCATTCAGGGGTCCAGTAGGATAAACATAACCAATAGAAAAGGATCTGTAAAGCAAATCATCGTACCCAGAGCTGTATATCTTTGTTTCAGGTTTCATTTTAGGTTAGATATTTAACTGCATTCATGGATTCTCTACCTTCAACCATAACAGCATCAGCAATACTCTAATAACATTAGGCTTGCTTCACCCACATTCCTTTTGGTCTCTAGAAACAAATTGCTAAAAAAAATTGTCTCCTAATTGCAATTACAATAAAATACAATATTTGACAATTAAAAGTATTCATTAAAACCTGAAAAAATATTTGGTACATTTAGTTGGG
The DNA here is from genome assembly GCF_901001135.1 of Rhinatrema bivittatum. Classification (NCBI taxonomy): domain Eukaryota; kingdom Metazoa; phylum Chordata; class Amphibia; order Gymnophiona; family Rhinatrematidae; genus Rhinatrema; species Rhinatrema bivittatum. Next base: position 534,808,730 of record NC_042616.1, on the reverse strand, counting down.
ATGGCAGGGAAAGCATTTTTTCTGGTTCATTTTATTCTTTTTCGGATAATATTTCTATTCATTTATTGTTTCATGGTCTTTATTTTTTTTTGTTTTTCTTTTCAATTATTTTGGAAAATGGTGTGCACCTATTTGCAAAAAAGTGCATATTATTTACAAATAGTGTATGCTATTTTTCAAAATGAATGAACCCCAAAACTTTGGGGATTTTTTGAGGGTATTGTACATTTGTTTCAGGGTAAAATGAACCAAAATAATGATACCTGATTAGATATGGATTGCTGTTTGTTTTAAAACAAATGCACATCCACAATATTTGTTATATGCAGATGCAATGCTGCTGTAGTCCTACAACACTTCCAATAGCACCAGTTTCGGCAGGCTTCTTATGTTTTGGAGGAAAATACAAAAACTCAGTTCAACAAAACTTTTCCTTTTCCTTGTCGAATAACACATCAAAAATATTTAACAACCTCAACTTATTTTAAAACTCCAACTCTACCCATGCAAATGCTATTAGGACCACATTTCCTGGTAGGGATATAATGCTGGTCTCTTAAATACACTTTGGCAAACTCTAAAGCTCATATTGGCTCAAATAGCATGAATTCTATCTCTCTTATCCTATTTCAAGCCTGGTTTTGTTTGCATTCACACTTTTTCTATTTTGCACACGCTTTCAATCACATCTTACACACTCATGCCTGCACTTCATATATTTTTTTACATGGAAGTAAACTTTTTCCACATGTATGTCTCACATCTACTCAAACATAAGAACATAAGAACATAAGAAAATGCCATACTGGGTCAGACCAAGGGTCCATCAAGCCCAGCATCCTGTTTCCAACAGAGGCCAATCCAGGCCATAAGAACCTGGCAAGTACCCAAAATTAAGTCTATTCCATGTTACCATTGCTAATGGCAGTGGGGCGGATTTTAAAAGGAGCGCGAATAGGCCTACTTTTGTTTGCGCTCAGGCGCAAACAAAAGTACGCTGGATTTTAGTAGATACGCGCGGAGCCGCGCGTATCTACTAAAAAACCTGGATCGGCGCGCGCAATGCTATGGATTTTGTATAGCCGGCGCGCGCCGAGCCGCGCATCCTACCCCCGTTCCCTCCGAGGCCGCTCCAAAATCAGAGCGGCCTTGGAGGGAATCCTCTAACACCCTCCCCTCACCTTCCCCTCCCTTCCTCTACCTAACCCACCTGCCCGGCCCTGTCTACACCCCCCCCTTACCTTTGTTGGGGGATTTACGCCTCCCAGAGGGAGGCGTAAATCCCCGCGCGCCAGCGGGCCTCCTGCGCGCCGGGCCGCGACCTGGGGGCGGGTACAGAGGGCGCGGCCACGCCCCCGGGCCGTAGCCACGCCCCCGTACCCGCCCCCAAAACGCTGCCGACATGCCCCGAAAACGCCGCGACGACCGGGACCGCCCCCCGACACGCCCCCTCCGAAAACCCCGGTACTTACGCGAGTCCCGGGGCTCTGCGCGCGCCGGTAGGCCTATGTAAAATAGGCTTACCGGCGCGCAGGGCCCTGCTCGCGTAAATCCGCCCGGTTTTGGGCGGATTTACGCGAGCAGGGCTCTGAAAATCCGCCCCAGTGGCTATTCTCTAAGGGGCGGATTTTCAGAGCCCTGCTCGCGTAAATCCGCCCAAAACCGGGCGGATTTACGCGAGCAGGGCCCTGCGCGCCGGTAAGCCTATTTTACATAGGCCTACCGGCGCGCGCAGAGCCCCGGGACTCGCGTAAGTCCCGGGGTTTTCGGAGGGGGCGTGTCGGGGGGCGGTCCCGGTCGTCGCGGCGTTTTCGGGGCGTGTCGGCAGCGTTTTGGGGGCGGGTACGGGGGCGTGGCTACGGCCCGGGGCGGTCCGGGGGCGTGGCCTGAGCGCAAACAAAAGTAGGCCTATTCGCGCTCCTTTTAAAATCCACCCCTAAGTGAACTTAATAGCAGGTAATGGACTTCTCCTCCAAGAACTTATCCAATCCTTTTTTAAACACAGCTATACTAACTGCACTAACCACATCCTCTGGCAACAAATTCCAGAGTTTAATTGTGCGCTGAGTGAAAAAGAACTTTCTCCGATTAGTTTTAAATGTGCCCCATGCTAACTTCATGGAGTGCCAGATGCCCATGGGTTATGAATTCCCATGGATATTGATAGACAAATATAACGTTATCATAGACAACTTTCAAACCAGTGCACGAGTGCACATTTATGCTCTTACATCGCCCAGATACGTGGCCATTTTATAACACACACATGGACATGCGTGCATGTTATAAAATAGCCTGGCTGAGCGTGTATGCGCATGCAAATTCTGCTTCTGCTGCATAAATCGGGGAAGTTTAGAATGGGCGTGCACCAATGCCATTCCCAGTTTTACCAGTTTGCCCCAGTTCTCCCAGTTAAGACATAGTTCCTCCAGCCCCCTGTAGTTTGCTAGCATTTCCTTCCCCCAGTTAGCCATGACCCTTAAATCCCTGCAGCTCTGCCAAGTTTTCTTTAAATATGAACTTAAATGGCATGCAGAGCAGAAGTAAAGTTATGCAGCAGGGGCCTCGGCGCATGCCAGGTCATGGCAGTATTTAGGCACATATCTTAGGTTCACGCCTCCAAATGCCCATGCCTACCCAGACCATGCCCATACACCAACTCTTTTTGAAAGCTTTCAATATTTATTTATTTATTTATTTATTTATTTATTTATTTATTTATACATCTTTATATACCTACTTTCAAGTACACGTCAAGCCGGTTTACAATTGTTGAATTTGCAGTAGCAAATTCCAAATACCAAAACAAATCTAAACTTATCTAGGTTACATTCCTTTAATAATATCATAAAATTGTATTTAAAATTAAACATTAAACAGTTTTAACAACTAAAATATTTAAAATAATCTAACCTCTGTTACCCCAAGTCCCCAAAAGCCTCTCCCTCAACCAACATAGTGGTTAATAATTAAGTCCTCCCTTCCTCCAAACACTTGCTCTGAAAATCAGCTAGCTTGCTTAAATGCCTGCTGAAATATCCAGGTCTTTATCTGCTTCTTGAAGCTACCAAGGTTATCCTCAAGGCGAATATCAACTGGGAGAGAGTTCCATAACTTAGGACCCGTCAGGGAAAGTGACCTTTCTCTGACTGATCCCAGGCGCACCAATTTTGGAGATGGAATCGTTAATAAAGCTTGTCCCAGTGATCTCAGACTACGAGCTGGTACATGTAATTGTAGAGAAGCATTAAGCCATTCAGAGTTAGAGCCATAAATAGCTTTATGAATAAGTGTAAGACACTTAAACTGAATACGATAATGTACAGGGAGCCAATGAAGCTTCATCAATACAGGCGAAGATGTGTGTGCTGTGAGAACTATGGGGTAGATTTTCAAAGGGTTACGCTCATAATCTTTTAAAACCTACCCCTGCGTGTGCCAAGCCTATTTTGCATAGGCTCGGCGGCGCGCGCAAGCCCCGGGACAAGCGTATGTCTCGGGGCTTTGAAAAAGGGGCGGTCCGTGGGCGGGGCGGCGGACCGGGGGGGCGGTCCTGGGGCAGGGCGGGGGTGGGGCGGCAGTCCAGGGGCGGTTCCGAGTCCTCCGGCACAATGGCTGTGCCGGGGGATGGCGCACCGGCAGCTGGCCGGCGCGCACAAGTTACGCCTGCCTCAGGCAGGCGTAACTTTGACAATAAAGGTAGGGGGGATTTAGGTAGGGCTGGGGGGTGGGTTAGATAGGGGAAGGGAGGGTAAGGTGGGGGGGGGGGATCAAAAGGAAAGTTCCCTCCGAAGCCGCTCCGATTTCGGTGCGGCCTCAGAGGGAACGGGGAAAGCCATCAGGCCTCCCCTAGGGCTTGGCGCACGCAAGGTGCACACGTGTGCTCCCCCTTGCGCGCGCCGACCCCTGCTTTTATAACATGCGTGCACAAATGTACCCCGCCTGCGTAAAATTAAAAATCTGCCCCTATGTGCGTATCTCAACGGCTTTTAAAATCTGCTTGGTGTGTGCGAGCCTGACAGGACTTTTTTGTGTATCCCCTAATTAATGTGCATGTTGAGCTTTTAAAATTCACCTCTTTATGCATAGAATGGATAATCTGGAGAGTCATTACTCTGTCATATGGACAAATGCACACACGTTTAACTCACAGCATTCTTTCAAAGTAAATACAGAGCACAGGTGTCCTGTGATGAAGCAGAGTCCCCAATTTGAGTACATATGTGATCATAATCTTCAGGTTAAAGTTATTCTATGCAGAATAAAAATAAGTCCTGTAGGAGGACTTTTAATTTTATTTCTATACCCTTCTTCTGGTGCAGAAGAATATTATATGGATGTTAACTGGTAAGCCAGGACAGATATTGAGTATATGTTTGTTCTGTCTGAATACATACTTTCACTGTGTAAACATTCAGCAGCTTGGTCTTGTGAGCTGCCTTATTCACCACAGGGTTGACAATGCAGCAGGTAAGATTGTGCATTTTGTTTTCAATGAATAGGGACCTATTTGTTGGTCTGTGAAATGAATAGCAATGTGAGAGAGAGAGAGAGAGAGAGAGAGAGAGAGAGAGAGAGAGAGAGAGAGAGAGAGAGAGAGAGAGAGAGAGAGAGAGAGAGAGAGAGAGAGAAACTAGATATAATGGCCTCATACTAGGTAGGTATTTATACCCCTATAGGAGGCCCAGCTAGTTACTCGAGGTGAGGTGTAGGTATTAGTGTAGGGGTTAGAGGCCACTTTAACATGTAGAGTGTGATGTACGAACAGAACTGTGCACTCTTGTGAAGATTTGATGACCTTCGAGTGAGGAAACTCACAAAGATGAGATTTGTGCAATGTTCTCTCAACCTAGGTTGATGTTGTTACCCAGGTAGCAAGTCCATATGTAGAGTGGAGGAGTAGCCTAGTGGTTAGAAAAGTAAGCTGTATACCAAGAGACCAGAGTTTGAGTCCTGCTGTTGTCCCTTGTGAACTTGGGTAAGTCACTTTACTTTCTATTGCCTCAGGTACAAACTTAGGGCTGGATTTACTAATGCCACAAAGCATGGGGGGATTTGTCCTGTGATTGCTGCTGGTGTTATGCCAAATAACTACCCCGTAAAAGGTGTAGTTATTTGGTGTGAAAACCAAGAGTACCTTTCTAAGTTGGCAAAGTCTTTGTGGTGTCAGCCTTGGTGCTGCCCCAACTACTCCTCTTCTGGGGTTGATGCTGCCCCCATCTTGGTATCGCACACAATAAGGGACTTTTCACATGTGATCTACTTGGTAAATGACCCCCTTAGATTGTAAGTCCTCTGGGGATAGGGAAATACCTACAGTACCTGAATGTAATCCACTTTGAAGTACTGTGAAAAGTGGAATATAAATCTAAAAAAAAAAAAAAAGTATTGTGGAGGAGGTGAAATTGTTGTTTTTGGTAGGCTAGACACATTTTATAACTTTTTTGTGAATACACTAGGAAATTATTGGTGTTTCTAGTAATTACAGACATTATAGAGCCATTTTGTATTATAGAAACAAGCCATTAAGCCCGTTAAAATGGGCGAGGTGTGCCATCCAGAGCTGTCTATTCCGCGCAGTCACAGCTGCTCATGGGTCTGTTAAAACGGGTGAGATGTTCACAGCACTTTGGTCAGAGCTCTGGATGTTCATGGCACGTCGATCAGAGCTCTCTTCCACGCAGTCAGAGCTGCTCCCTTCTGCGCATTTGCGGCACAGGCGCGGCACGTCGGTGAGAGCTGCTCTCTACTGCGCATTCATGGCACGTCGGTCACCGCTTAGTTATATAGCTGATGGTTAGGTAAGGGTTGCTTTTGGGAGGTTTGGAACGCATTATGAGTATTTCCATTATTTCCTATGGAAAAAAATAGTCTTGACTTACAACCAACTTGAGTTACAACCAGCCCTCTGGAATCAATTGAGTTTGTAAGTCAAGGGTCCACTGTACCTTAAGCAAGCATAGCACACAGTGCACTTTCTTCTTGGGTTCTATCTGAGAAGGTTGTTGGTTAGACTACCTCAGCTCTGCCAGCCTGTCTTGCCCCTATCAAAACCACAGGGACCAGACTACCTCTGCTCTGCCATCCTGTCTTGCACCAATCAACTTTCTGCCACTCTGCCTTGCTACATACACCAGACGATTCTACTCCTTGTGGTGTTCTTGCCACTATCATGGTTCCTCAGTGTGTTGGTGCTAGTCTTTCTGCTGCTTTGTCCCTTTATCAGCACCTTGTGGTTTTTTCTGATACTCTTTCTGCTTGCTATGTTCCCCCTTCATTGTGCTGTAGGATGTTGATGCCACTTGCTTACCACTTTGCCTGTCGTGTTGTCTTCGAGGGTTCATGCAACTGTTATCGGTGCTCTCTGTTGAAGCTGTGGTGTGTTTTTTACACTCTCGCTGCTGTTTTGCACCTCTGTTAAAGCACTCTTGCCACTCCTGGTACCCCTTTGCCCCTTTACAGTGCCTTAGGCTATTCATGCCACTTTGGTGTCACTTTGCCACAGTCTAAGTACCTTGGAGCTCTTTTCTCATGCTGATGATTGCTCCCCAGAAGTTTCATCAGAATTGATAAGAAAACCCTAAATCCGGAGCCAAAAATAGGCTTAAATTCTTCCCCCACTGACTTTAATGGCAAAACGAAAAACGAATGAAACTAATAAACAAATTGGTTATCCCCCCTTTGAAACTAATGAAATGAATTTGGGTCCCAGCGAAACAAAAAATGAAACAAAACATTTTTTTTCCTTCTGCACATCCCTAGCGGCAGGAATGCTACCATTCTCCCAGCCAGCAGCAGCGCTGCGCTGGCTCCTAAGGCATGCACATGCCTGACAAAATAAACTTTATTGCTCCTGCTATGGGAACAGTGTTGCAGTGCAGGTGGATGACATCGGGCCTTTAGGCCTATTTAAAATGTCCTGCTGCCCTGGATCATTGCCTCAGTAACAGCTCTCCTGATATGCCTTGCCGTCAGTGCCTGTTGCCTTGTTCTGGTGTTCCTGTGTTCCTGTATCATTCTTGTGGTCCTCTGGTTCTCTGTCCCTGCATTCTTGCCATGTTCCTGTCTCCTGATTTTGTTCCTGAGTCCTTGCCCTGCCTTGCCTCCTTGCTCCATTTGTTTATGTTGTTTATGTTGTCACATTGGTTTTGAATTGTCTGGTCTTGATTTGTCTTCCTCCTGACTGATTTCCTGGATTCTGACCTCGACTCTGAATTTCAACTATCCTTGTTTGCTGCCTGGACTCAACTCGTGCTTGGATCTGACACCCACTGACTGCTGCCTGCCCCGACCTCTGGCCTGTCTCTTTGTATCTGCTGTCTACTGCCTGTCCTGACTTCTGGCTAGTCTTCTCATGTCTACACTTTTCTGTCTGCCCCAACTTTTGGCCTGCCTTCTCATGTCTACTGTCTGCTGCCCACCCTACTTTTGCCTGACCTTGGACTCATGTTCGTAGGATTGCTCTAGGGACCTACCTAAGAACTGCCAACCACCAGAACTCAAGGGCTCAACCTGTGGGGGAGGTGACTGGTATAGGTAAAGATCTAGCTGGTCCCACCATAGGGTTCATCCGCCAGCTCTTAGTGTGGGCCTAGCGGGCTTGCTTACTAGGTGGTAAAAACCACTCCACAACACCAAGTGATACATATATTGCTATAAATGTGTGCCAAAATATGTGATATATATAATATCCTTGAAAGGGAGGAGGGGGGGGGGTTTGACCTCAATATGCATGAGTTGCTTCCTTAACTTCTATATAACACAGGGTCTATATACTAAGCTGCAATACTGCAATTCACTTATATACTAAGCTGCAATACTGCATTCACAAAGATGCAGTAATTGATACCACAGGTTTACAAATCTCATAAGCTTTTTCCCACCTGGAAAATAACACTAGGAACAATACCACACAAAGGGCTCCTTGTGAAGACCACATGTTAGTTACCCCAAGGACTGGGGCCACCATCTTCCTATTAACCTGAGCAGCCTGAGTAGTTCCCATCCTGGTCTCATTAAGAACCTTTGGGTCTCAATACACCCCAGTCCCATCCCATCCCATAATGTAAATGTCTCATCTTGCCCTGTTCTTGGCCCTTCCCCTTCTCTTGGAAACCCTGTCCTCTTTTAATAAAAAATTACCCTGGACCTTCTCCCATCCTCCTCCCATCCTAGCAGGCCCCCATCCCTCCAACCTTTACATCTCCTTAAAATTCCTATTGATCTAGTAGGGCCCATTTTCAAAATGCTGCTGATTAGCTAATATTATATCTTTGCCCCCATAATGTGATAGGACAAAAGTCTATATGTGCATGGCCCGGAACCCTAGAGAATGTTCTGGGACTCAGTAGACCACCAGGCATTTTAAAGTAATACAAAGGTGGGGTGGTGGTGGTGGGTAGGAAGTCCATAGGGGTAATTCTTTCCTAAAAGAGGGAGGGGCTTGTGATAGAGGGCCAGGGACAGAATGTGACAGAATATTTATATTATTTTTCTTCAAGTTGTATTATAAGGGCTACATAATGGGCAACTAGGGTTTCCAACTGGCTCCAGATTTTCAGGACAGATTGATCCAGTCCTGGTTTTACCCCATTACATTCTAGGACTTATTCTGAATTACCTATTGCATTCCCTCAGAGAAAAAACACAACATACCTGCGAGCAGGGGAGTAAAACCAGTACTGGATCAACTTGTCCTGAAAATCTGGAGCTAGTTAGCAACCCTATGGGCAAAGGAGGGAAGGTTAGAACAAGGGTTTTCTCAAGAACCTCAGGGTTTTCACAAGACTGAGAGGAGGCTTATTTGGGTCACTCCAGCCCTTTAAGGTGAGCCCTGGGAGCATCAGAAACTCATTAATGTCCAGATATTCCTGAGAACAGTTACCTACAGCTTTTGAGTTGGTAGCTAACTTTCCTCAAATTAATGTGGCTTGTGAATTTTCATGTAAGCCATATCATTTTATTTGCATCAGATTTACTAGTAATGAGTTTATTTGCATACATTTGTAAGCAAATCAGCTCATTGCCATTCCTGTTTTCTAGAGGTCAAGATAATGCACTGTATTTGAAATACCACTTGTTATCTCTGCATTAGGCCATTAACTACAAGGTAAAGCATTAACGCAGCTTAGTAAATGAGCCTCATTGATTGCTATATCTTCAAAAGTCAGGACTTTATGTATAATAAATTAAAGGTTTCTATTTTTTTGTGTATTTATCCCTATTTCCCCTTTGGTTCCTCTATAATTGGCCATAAAAGTGTTTTTGAGCATACTTAAATGGGAGAATGTGATGAATGAAGTGTGAGCAAATGTTTTTTGATCTTTATTTGAGCTGATATCACAGTCAGAGCATCCATGCTCAGAGCAGTTCCTCAGCACAATCCCAGATGTTAGTGACATCAGGAGAGCAATGCTGGGTATAGAAAAAAAGGCGAAGTCTCATGTAAATTATAATGAAACAGATAATATATTATGTTCCTGACAATGGTGGTCAATCTGTTTTGTTTATTTGGTAGTTCTGAGTATAGGGGGGCTTTTCTCTCAGCTTTATTCACATAGGATTTCAATATTATATTTTCCAAATTCGACAAATATCTTCCTGCTAGAAAATTTCCCAAGTACTGAATTTGGGTGAATTAAGTCCTATATTCCTTCATTTTCCCCCTTTCCTTTTTTGAGACAGACATACACATGAGACTGAGTTAGAAGAAAATTATGAATGCCTTGCCTCTAACAGATATCTGTCAGACTAAAGCTGTTGATATTCTAGATCCTTCCAAACATGTAATTAGCTCCTAGTTATCTATCGAACATTGATGTATTTATAATCTTTTTTTATTTTCCGTTTATGTATTTATAATCTTGAGTAATAAAACATATTTTATTATTTCACCTCTAAATTTTTGTGTTTAACAGGTAATCCCATTGTTTACAGAAATAGCAAGTTGTAGTACATGGCTTTTATTTTGTTAAATTGGTTAGAGAAATATTATTTCTTTTAGAAATGCCAACCATATTATTCTAAGCAAAATGTAAGTGTAGCAGTAGCAGAGGTGCATGAAATGAATTTTGATCAGACACGAAGAGCGCAATGTTGTGAATGTAGGAAATCTCTGACATTTTTAACTGAACTGTTTTAAGTGAGCCATTTCATTATGATGAAACCCAAAACTGTGTTTTCTGTCCTCTAAAGGTATCAGAAAATGATGAGAAAGCTCCCATTTTGCAATCTCTACAATCAGTGTTTTTTTTTTTTTGTGCTGTATTATTAATGGCTTTTACTTAAGCCAGTGTGCTCACATTTCCTTTTTTTTTGACCAGATAGTATGCTTTGAAAACATAAAAGGGCCAATGCAACCTTTCTTTCTGTGTACTACTGTACCAAGAACTTGTACAGTAAAAGCTAAGTTATCAGTTTTTTCCCCATCATTTTGAAAATGTGAATCTTCACTTGATCTTATTAGTGAACTGATCTAAAGAAGAAACATTAAAATTGTTTTAAAGGGAACTTATACTACTTTGACAGGTTGAATTCTCGCTACCATATTGTCTGCAATCTGACAAAATTATATTTTTTTCATCTGTTAAATTTAGTACAAAAAAACCCAGGGCTTGTATTCTGGGGCAGAGTCACAATGCTATAATTACTGAACAGCTCTCAATGGGAGAGAGCATATCTTTCACAGAAATTAGCATAGTGGCAATGTTCTAAAAATTAAAATAAAAGAGTACCAGGTTGATCCCAGTTGTGGCCTCCACCTTCCATGCTAGGTCCAAGAGAAAAAAGAAAGTTCAGAATTGTTCCAGGTCAACGACAAAAGGCTTCAGGTCAGAGACCTGGCATGACCTTGAAGAAAACTACAACTGAAGCTGCAGCACTGGAAATATGCTAGGAAAAAAAAGAAAGACAACATTTCAGCAAATTCACACAAGGAATCCATCCAGTTCAAGTCTTTATTCACCTATTTATTTTTTTCTCATTATGGTTAATTGCCAGATTTAAGTTTCAGAGAAAGGTGGGCTAAAAACATACAAAAAACCTGCAAATCATTTTTGCAAGATTTTGTAATAGAGTCTGGTCAATATAAGATTTAGGGCCTGATATACTAAAGGATTTTTCCCATTTTGTATCTGTGGGAAAAATGTTTAGGTCCTAGGTCTCTTAGGGCCTTATTTTCCAAGGCTATCGCAGGCTTGCGCTAACAGCGTAAGCCTGCGATAGCTAGCGAAGGTAGCGCACACCTGTGCTACCTACATCGGGGCGGAGTCGGCCCCAGAAGAGGAGGAGTCGTGGCGTCACCGGGGCCGACTCTGTGAGGACTGCGCGGACAGCGAAAAGGTAAGGGCCTTTTCGCTGCCTATTTCGCGCCCAATAACTACACCTTCTATGGTGTAGTTATTGGGCACGATGCCGGCAGCAATCGCATCGCGAAGGTGCGATCGCTGACAGCTAGCGCAGGACCGCCCCCCCCCCCCCCCCGTTTCGGCCCCCGCCCCTCATTACCGCAGTTTTCTAAAGTATCGCAGGCCTGCGGTACTTTAGAAAATGAAGACCTAAATATGCTCATGTCTTTAACAAAAACCTTGAGATGACTAGGGTCAAGAAAAATAAATTTGTTCCTCTGATTTTTGACTAAACACTTGCATGAGCATATAAGAAAAATCTCTCCACCCAAAGCAATCACTACTGAAGACAGATTCTAAAAGGTTCTGTGTTCAGTTTGAGTCATCTTTGAAACATCAGGGAAAACACATAGGGCACTTTATGCTTCCCCAAAAAAATATTCTTTATGAAAGAAAACATTTTATTTTAGAGTCTGATTCAGGTCTGGTAACAAAGCAAAAGATATGAAAAAAGTCACCTTTGAAATATTAGCCACCTGTTTATATAAGATGAAGGGAGGATAACTTTCAAAACTGCTCAAAGTCGCCCATATATAGGCACATGGTAATTTAGTACTGCATTTTATAACCTGCGCACAAATGAGATGCACGGGCTATAAAATACGAGTACATATGCATGCATACAAGCTCGCACATGTAAAAACTGTGAGCTGTGCAAATTTGGACTTAACTGGAAAAGTAGTGGCACTTTTCTGGATAAGTTCTGATTTATGTGGCTAAGCAGCGGCACTTGGCCAGAGAAGTCTGATAAGTGCTACTTGTCCATCTAACAGGGGCGGTTCTATAACGAGGCAGGGTGAGGTGGCCGCTTCAGGTGGCAGAATTTTGAAGCAGCGAAAAGTGCCCCTTCAAAATTCTGCCCAACCACCATCTCACCCTGCCTCCCCCCCCATCTTGCTATTCTCTCGACCCCCCCAAGGCTCAGGAAAACCTCTGTTGGTCCAACAGAAGACTCGGGAGCGATTTGCTGCTCCCAGGCTGTCGGCTGCCACTAATCAAAATGGTGCCGGTGGCCTTTAGCTGCTACCATGTGACAAGGGCTGGCCACTGGCACCGGTAGCCCCTGTCACATGGTAGGGACTAAGTGGCAGCCGACGGCATGGGAGTGGCAGATCGCTCCTGGGCCTCCTGCTGGACCACCAGGGGTTTTCCTGGGTCTTGAGGAGGTCGGGAGGGTGGGAGGGTTATTTTATTTAAATTTTGGGGGTGGCATGTGGTCCCCACCTCAGGTGACACATTGCCTCGAGAAGCCACTGTCATCTAAGTAACACATTTTGGACTTATCTAGGTATGTAAGATAGACAGATAAGTCTAAAAAAAAAGTGCTATTTATCCGGATAAGTCAAATTTGTCCATCTAAGTAGTGGCAAATGTGCTACTTAGCTGGATAATTCAGAATTTAGCTGGATAAGTGTACACAAATGATGTACCTGCATATTTTTTACTTTGAATTTTAAAGGAATATGCAAATAAATTTACTTGCAGAATTCAGATGCATTTACCCCCCTCCCTATAAGTCAGCTTTTACACACGAAAGTCAAGGTATTTTATAACATGCATGCGGTAATGAAATAACCAGCTTTATCAATTAATCTACCAGTTCACCCGGTCCATCTGCAGCTTGTGATGACCCTTCCTGGCTCTTCAGCCTTAAGTCTCTCCATTTCACCCAGACCCACTCACCCAGTCATGTTTTCACTTTTAAGATGTTTATGATTACTTAGATATTGAGCAAGAATAAATATAAGCAAGAAAGTGCATCACTTTGGCAGGTTGTAAAATAGCAACTTACATGCGTAAATGCTGACCCCTCCTTGGCCCACCATTTTTTTTTACACACACAAATGTACTCACAGTCCCTGATTTACACGTGTATTTTGGGGTTTTTAAAATAGCATATATTCATGTGTATTCTATTTTAGTGCACATGACAAGACATATTTGACACAAACATCTTTTAAAAATTAACCTTAATCTGCACAAGGTTAGTTACCTCTCAAAACACAAATCCTCAGGGTTTCTTCCCATCTAGATTCTGGCATGTAGTGAGCACAACAAACAAGAGAAAATAATCTTTTGTAATCTTCAATACATCAAGCACATACTGAAATTTCTTAATATGCCAACCTGTAATTGTTTAGAAAAATGTATAAACCTATTCAAAAGGGGTAAGCTCCATCTTAACCAGGGTGGAACCTGGCTGCTGGTGCTAGCCTTCAAAAATGAGATAGGGCAGCTTCTAAACTAGAACATGGGGGAAAGCCAATAGTCTCTCAGCAGTGCATGGTTCAGAGGGAGGTATCTTCAAAGGATATTTAAATAGTAGAGGAGTTACTGCATTCTGATAGAGAGGTTCCAATAAAAACAAAAGTAGAATACATGCCTATAAGTAAAGAACCACCTGAGTTAAAAAAAAGACCAAAATACACTTGTCAAGTGCTAAGCAGATTGTTAATACAAACAAAAAAACATACTTTGAAATGCCTGTATGCTAATTAGGGATGTGAATCGTGTCCTCGATCGTCTTAACGATCGATTTCGGCTGGGAGGGGGAGGGAATCGTATTGTTGCCGTTTGGGGGGGTAAAATATCGTGAAAAATCGTTAAAAATCGTTAAAAATCGAAAAATCGAAAAATCGAAAAACCGGCACATTAAAACCCCCTAAAACCCACCCCTGACCCTTTAAATTAAATCCCCCACCCTCCCAAACCCCCCCCCAAATAACTTAAATAACCTGCGGGTCCAGCGGTGGTCCGGAACGGCAGCGGTCCGGAACGGGCTCCTGCTCTGAATCTTGTCGTCTTCAGCCGGCGCCATTTTCCAAAATGGCGCCGAAAAATGGCGGCGGCCATAGACGAAAAAGATTGGACGGCAGGAGGTCCTTCCGGACCCCCGCTGGACTTTTGGCAAGTCTCGTGGGGGTCGGGAGGCCCCCCACAAGCTGGCCAAAAGTTCCTGGAGGTCCAGCGGGGGTCAGGGAGCGATTTCCCGCCGCGAATCATTTTCATACAGAAAATGGCGCCGGCCATACGCGTATGGCCGGCGCCATTTTCCGTACGGAAAATGGCGCCGGCAGGAGATCGACTGCAGGAGGTCGTTCAGCGAGGCGCCGGAACCCTCGCTGAACGACCTCCTGCAGTCGATCTCCTGCCGGCGCCATTTTCCGTACGAAAACGATTCGCGGCGGGAAATCACTCCCTGACCCCCGCTGGACCTCCAGGAACTTTTGGCCAGCTTGTGGGGGGCCTCCTGACCCCCACGAGACTTGCCAAAAGTCCAGCGGGAGTCCGGAAGGACCTCCTGCCGTCCAATCTTTTTCGTCTATGGCCGCCGCCATTTTTCGGCGCCATTTTGGAAAATGGCGCCGGCTGAAGACGACAAGATTCAGAGCAGGAGCCCGTTCCGGACCGCTGCCGTTCCGGACCGCCGCTGGACCCGCAGGTTATTTAAGTTATTTGGGGGGGGTTCGGGAGGGTGGGGGATTTAATTTAAAGGGTCGGGGGTGGGTTTTAGGGGGTTTTAGTGTGCCGGCTCACGATTCTAACGATTTATAACGATAAATCGTTAGAATCTGTATTGTATTGTGTTCCATAACGGTTTAAGACGATATTAAAATTATCGGACGATAATTGTAATCGTCCTAAAACGATTCACATCCCTAATGCTAATGCTAGAAGCCTAAAAAGTAAGATGGGAGAATTAGAATGTATAGTACTGAATAAAGAGGTAGACATAATTGGCATCTCAGAGACCTAGTGGATGGAGAATAACCAATGGGACACTGCTATACCAGGGAACACATTATATCACAAAGATAGGGTGGATCAACCTGGTAGGAGGTGGCATTTTATGTTAGGGATGGCATAGATTCCAACAGAGTAAAGATACTGCAAGAGACAAAATGCACAGTAGAAACCTTGTGGGTGGAAATTGCATATGTGATGAAGAAGAGTATAGCGGTGAGGGTATATACTGTCTACCTGGCCAAAATGAACAGTCTGACAAAATGCCAACAAAGATTAGGGAAATTAACAAATTTGACAGCACAATAATAGTGGGAGATTTCAATTACCCCAGGATTGACTGAGTAAATATAACATCAAGACATGCTAGGGAAGTAAAGTTTCTAAGTGAAATAAATGAGCAGTTGTCAGAAACCAATGAGAAGAGGATTCGTTTTAGACCTAATTCTTAGTGAAAAACAGGATTTGGTGCAAGAAGTAATAGTGATGGGGTTGCTTGGCAACAACAATCATAGGGCTGGATTTACTAATGCCTCAAGGCATAGTGAATTCAGTGGTAACATATGCACATGCTTTACAGAGTGCTTACTTGTAACTGTGGCTATTCTCCTCTTTCAGTGTTTTTGATGTTTTGGTCTCAATAGCACATTGACCACATCGCACAAACTAAGTGTTTCTCCAAATCTCGAGTGCCATGACATGAAAATGTGTTGCTTAAAGGGTTTCATTGTTGCACATCTTATAGGTTGTCCACAATTCTCATTTCGCCGGCATCAAGCATTTGTTGTTTCCCTGAAGAAGGAGCATCCTCCGAAACATTGCAGTGTCAGATAGAACAGAATATTTCATTACAAAGCCCGGCCCGACCTGGTTGTGGACTACGTGTTGACTGCCAATACCAGGAAATTGGACTAAAAGGTGGACTTCATCCTATTTCTCAGATAAGTGCATTTCATGATAGCTTCATATTGAAGAATCTTTAATGCATTTATAGTGATCAATGAATAAAAAGACCTAGCATTCTCCAGAGCTTTATTCAAAAGCTACGCCTCTGGGCATGCTATATGAGGTCACTATAAAATTAGAATTAACCCTTTCATATTTTGTATCATACAACACACACAACACTTTCTCTTCTTCCCCCTCTTGAGCCACTTTTCAATGTTTTCAGCCTCTGTTATATACCAAGGCCAAGGGAGAATATGCTAATATGTAGTAAGCCTGATATGAGTCTCACTCCGAGTTTTGAGCTTTGGCAGCCATATGCACCATCCAAGATAAATAATCAAGCACTAGTTGAATCTGCACCACTATAGCTGTTGGAGGAGGGATCCCCCTCCAGTGCGATAGCAGCATAGAACTATTTATAGTTTGAGATCTTATCTGGTGCTGGTGGCCTGGATTGGACACAGTTGGGGGGCAGGATGATAGGCCTGATGGACTCTCAGTCTGACCCAATATGACAATTCTTATGATCTTAAATTGTTGGCATTGGCATACTATATTCAAGTATGGTGAGTTGTATTGCTGTGCATCCATAGCTTGCTTATTTTGAAATGTTACAGGTAATTTGGAGTCATTATAGCTGCATGCCTGTTATATTAGCGTGCAGTGAATTTTATGTACAAGCCTGTAGTTAAATACTCACATCCCTCTACATTAGGGATGCTTAGGGTTGTAAAGGCTCTCTAAAAATGGATGCTTTCAGATGGGAAATGAATAAAAAGCAGTCTGTGGGTCCACACTTTACTTGCATTCAACCGTATTTTAATTTAGGCAGTTGTCCTTGCTTCCATTCTACAATGGAGTATTGAATATAGTATTGTAGGTTCCAAACAAGAACATTCTCAGTGTGCTCCCCCTGCAGAGAGTGGGTACACATCATTCCATGCTCTACCTATCCTAGCCGGGCCGGTATTTCTAAAAGTAGAATGTCAGCAACAATTTGGCTTGTCAGGTGAGTCACAGACAGTTTGCAGTTTGCTCAGAAATGGTAATTTGCTCATCTGTTATTGAGTATTATATAGGTTCTCACCAATAGCTCTGACAAACCATCCTTTCCTTGTCGCTGAACACAATTCTATTTGACAGGTCAGCTTTATACCTCAGGAGCATCAAATGGCAGCTGCCTGACTAGACACTTCTACATCTAGTGCCTCAATTCACTGCAGTGGCATGCAATAACTCGAGTGGAGGTGATGCTACCTGGTCATCATTGGCAATTATTTGGGTAGGTAATTTTTCAGGAACAATTAGCTATGCTTTCCTGGAATTGTTGGTGCATGTTTCACAAGAACCTGGGTAAATGACAAAATGATCCTATTGATGTGCGATAAACTGCTACTAGGTATTCCATCCTTCTGAGTCATCTAATACAGATGTAATATTTTTGGCCTTATTTCTGATGGCTACTTTTTTCTGATGTTGTTCCCAATTTTCTTCCTCACTGATCAGCATAAGACATGCCATTCCACTGCTGCAATATTTTACTGCATTTCCTGGAACAATTCTTGCTTAGTGTGTGGTCTGCTCAGGCAATTTTCAAACACTATTGGACTTCTGGATCGGGTAGTTCCAGGGGCTACCTTCCAACACTGGTACATTAGCATCTTCCATGTGTCATTATTTTCTTTTTTTCTCTTTGGCCCCTGTCACATGGTAGGAGCAATGGATGGCCAGTGCCATCTTGTGCTCCTACCTTGTGACAGGGGCCGACCAATGGCACCGGTAGCCCCTGTGACATAGTAAGGGCAAAGGCTATCGGCATCATTTTGAATACCGGCAGCCAATGGCCCGAATACAGGACATCGCTCCAGGTCTGCCGCTGGACCACCAGGGACTTTTGACGTCTTGGGGGGGGTCAGCGATAGAAGGTGGATGTCTGCACCTGAACGGTTGTGCATTTGTGCTTTTTGTTTTACATACATATGGATGTTAAGGGAGACATTTACACATATTTTATAACCAGGTTTGCATATATCCATATATATGTGTTCTCAGGCATGCACCGCACATGTTTTCAAGTTATCTTCTCTGTGAAGAATCCTATTCCACCAATTTTGGGAAGGAGCTCCAAAACTACCCCTACAATTAGAAATGGATTGGATAAAGAAGTATAAATTAAAACATGAGTAAAAAGTCACAGATTTATTGTAAATGATCTATGCAATAGATTTTATGGAACAAAGACTTGTATATTGTCAATCATTTCATTTCTGCATTAATTATCAGTAAAATCATTTTAGAACCACATTCATCATCCAGACTAATTATTACTATACACGCTAACCTTTAAACAGCATACAGGGCCTTGGAGATCAGCCTTCCCTCAAACAGAAAATCCTGGAAAACAGAGGGACTTAAGGACAGTTTAGAAGTTTTGAACAGGTTAAGCACTTGGAATTGAGGGTGGCCTTTGGACTCCTCAGTGAGGACCTCATCCTAGTGGTTAAAACAGGGGCAGTTCTATAATGAGACAGGGTGAGGCAGCCACTTTCAGGCAGCAATATTTTGAGGTGGCAAAATTGCCCCCTGAAACCTTCCTGCCACATCCGCCTCACCCTTCAATCAGGCAAACTCTTAGTCCTGGGGGAATTCTGCGCTACTGCAGAGCGCAGAATCCCCCCCCCCCCCCCCCCGGCACAGAAATTCTAGTTTCTGCACAGAATTAGGAGCAGTCACCACCGTGCCAAGAGCAGACCCCATCCCATTCACAGCGAAGAGGAAGGAGGTCTCGGCATGCCACATCACAGTGAAGAGAAAGAAGGTCCCAGAGTGCCATGCGGTGGCGAAGAGCAAGGAGGTTCTGGTGTGCCATATCATGGTGAAGAGAAAGGAGACTCCAGCTTGCCACATGGTGTGAAGAGGAAGGCGGTTCTGGCATGCTGTGTGGCAGAAAAGATGAAGGAGGCCCTGGTGTGCAAGTCCCAGCATGCCGTGGGCAGAGCAGGCCCCGGTGAGTCTGTGTATAGTGGTTGTGTGAGAGACTGAGAGGCTATGTGTAGAGGTATGTGTTTAAGACTGCAAGCCAATTTGTGTGTATGGGAGAGCATGAATGAGTGTGTCTGTAGGTGTGTGTGTGTGCCAGAGAGAAGGAGTTTTGTGAGGAGATTATGAAGGAATGTGTATGTGTGTGAGAGATTGGGAGCTGGTGTGCTTGAAAAAGGGTGTGTGTGTATGTGAGGGAGTAAAGGTGTTGTGAGAGAGGAAGCCTGTGTGAAGGGATATGTGTGTGTGTGTGTGTGTGTGAGAGAGAGAGATAGGTAACCTGTGTGAGGGTGTATGCATGAGAGAGAAAGGGAGTTTGGGTGAGGGGTGTGTGTGTGTGTATGCTAGACAGTGAGAGGGAGCCTGTATGAGGGGGTACGAATGTGCATGAGAAAGAGGGAGTCCTGTGTGTGTGTGTGTATGTGAGAAGATAGAGAGGGAGCCTATATGTAGGGGTGTATGTGTGTGTGTGTGTATGTGTGTGTATGAGAGGGAACCAATGTGCAAGGTTGTGTGCATAAAAGAGAAAGATAGGTAGCAGTGTGAGGTTGAATGCATGAAAGAGAAAGGGAGCCTGTGTGAGGGGTGGGCCTGTGTGAGGGGAGCCTGTGTGAGGGGGGGGGGTGCCTGTGTGAGGGGAGAAAGGGAGCCTGTGGGAGGGGGGAGAGAGAGAGGAAGCTTATATTAGGTGGGTGTGTATGTGCATGAGAGAGAAGGAGCCTGTGAGTGTGAGAGGGACAGAAGGAGCCTGTGTGAGGGGCAGTACTGAGAGAGGGGTCAAACTCTGGAAGTGGAGATAGAGTGAAAGGGGTTGAGCCTAGCTGGGAAGGGGAGAGATAGTGAAGGGTGAAGGAGTTTAGGGGCCTGAGAAGGCAAAGTGAAAGGAGAATGGCCATTGTTTGCTCTGCAGCCGGCAGCAGGAAAGGGTCTGAAATACCGCCAGCATTTTCTCTGCAGCTGTCAGCAGAATATGTCTTGCTGTGCAGCCAGAGAAAAAGTCCAAAATGTGTTTGTGAAAGAGATTTGCCCTGTAAGAGTGGCTTTTTGAGTGTGTATGAGAGGGTGTGGATATGCATATGAGTGAGTGGGGATGTGTATCTGTATATGAAAGGTTGGGTGTGTGTATGAGGAGAATGGGTTTGAGTGGATGTCTTTATGAAAGGGTATGTATCTGTATGAGAGGGAGGGTGGGAGTGTCTTTATGAGAGGGTATGTGGGGTGAGTGTGTGTATATGTATATCAGAGGGTGGTGGTAGTGTGGAGGTGTATGAGAGGTTAGTGGGGGTGTATGTATATATGAGAGGATGTGTGTGTGTGTGTGTGTATGTATGTATGTATGTGTGTGTCTGAGAGAGGGGGTGTGTGTGTGTCTGTGTATGTGTATGAGAAGGTGTGTGTGTGTGTGTGTGTGTATGTGTATATATGAGAGGGTTTTTGTGTGAGTTTACATGTATGTGTGTGTCTATGAGGGAGAGTGCCTGCTCACACATGTGTGCATGAGTGAGAGTACCTATGTGTGTGTGTGAGAGAGGTTAAAGTTTGTGCGCCCTCCTCCAATCTATGACAATCTCAGGAGGACTGGAAATCTAAAGTTCCCAGGTATGAAGAGTGGGAGATTGTCTTTTTATCCTTGTTAGTTTTAATTATTGGCTGTGATGTATCTGCTGATTTGAAATATTTTATTAGTGTTTAGTAACATTTTAACATTTTTATACGTGTTTTTAATTGGCTGAATTTATCAGCAGATGTATCATTCTTTTTATTGGTGTGTTTAATGTTTTATATTTCTTGATTGTGTTTGCATTACTCACAGTTTGGCTTCTTGTGACTTCCAGTTCAGCTTTTGCCTGCACATTTCAATTTATTTTTCATGATCTCTTTATTCTGTATTTCGTGAGAGTTTATCTGTGTTCTGCTTGTATGACTGAGGCTTTAGGTATTCTGCCAGCATATAGTTTCTATGTAGGGATTTACAACAACCTGGTTTTTTATATACTGTCATTCCATGTAAAGATCATAACAGTTTACAAAAGTAACATTCATAGCTATAATCATCAAATAATGATAGGCTACAGAGGTACCATATGGGATCCAGTAAACCACCTTCATTACTATGAGAAAGGTATTTATTAAGTCTATTAAACTATTATTATTGAAAGTGTGTTTTTTTATGTGTATGCCTATATAATATATTTATTTATTTTATTTAACAGTTTTTTATACCGACCTTCATAGTAAATAACCATATCGGATCTGTTTACAATTAACAAGAGTAAAAACTGGGGTAACAATTCAAGTAAACGAAGGATAAACAATAGGTATGAATGAGTCAAAGTTACAATCAACAGGGTAAGAGAACTTGGAAGCTTGCAGCAAGCTGGAAAGAATATAAGGTAGGAAATAAATATAAAGTGATACCATAGAGCATATATAGGGGCGGATTTTAAGAGCCCTGCTCGCGTAAATCCGCCCAAAACCGGGCGGATTTACGCGAGCAGGGCCCTGCGCGCCGGTAAGCCTATTTTACATAGGCCTACCGGCGCGCGCAGAGCCCCAGGACTCGCGTAAGTCCCGGGGTTTTCGGAGGGGGCGTGTCGGGGGGCGGGCCCGAACCGCGCGGCGTTTTCGGGGCGTGTCGGGAGCGTTCCGGGGGCGGGCGCGGGGGCGTGGCTACGGCCCGGGGCGGCCCGGGGGCATGGCCGCGCCCTCCGGACCCGCCCCCAGGTCGCGTCCCGGCGCGCAGGAGGCCCGCTGACGCGCGGGGATTTACGCCTCCCTCCGGGAGGCGTAAATCCCCCGACAAAGGTAAGGAGGGGGTTTAGACAGGGCCGGGCGGGTGGGTTAGGTAGGGGAAGGGAGGGGAAGGTGAGGGGAGGGCAAAGGAAAGTTCCCTCCGAGGCCGCTCCGATTTCGGAGCGGCCTCGGAGGGAACGGGGGTAGGCTGCACGGCTCGGCGCGCGCCGGCTATACGAAATCGATAGCCTTGCGCGCGCCGATCCAGGATTTTAGCGGATACGCGCGGCTCCGCGCGTATCTACTAAAATCCAGCGTACTTTTGTTTGCGCCTGGAGCGCAAACAAAAGTAGGCTATTCGCGCTCGTTTTAAAATCCGCCCCATAGTGTATATGTTGTTGTAAGTGATATTTTTACTTCAGAAGATTGTACTTTGAACATCTTTTTTCCATATGCAATCTGCCTTTTTAGGTTAGGGAAGGTAATAGTGAAATAGTGAAATTGAGTGACTGAGAGGAACCCGATCGGGAGACCACGCCCCCCCCCCCCGACATCACTGAGAGCTCTGTTGTCAGTTGAAAACTGCCTCACCACCAGGTGCCGCGCGCCGAAGGAGCGCAACAAAGGGGCACTCCCATTTGTGCACCCCTTAGTGCAACCCGTAGTGCATGTGCCATTTATCATCTTTGCAATTGGATGTCTCTCTGTTTGTTTAATATGCTTCCTGTTATATCTTTTATTCAATTGTTAAAAGCATTGTAATCTGAACTTTTGTAAACCGTTATGATGGCTTTACCGAATGACGGTATATAAAACTCAGCAAATAAATAAATAAATAAATAAATAAATAAATTTTAAAATGGAAAAGAATGCATAAGTTTTAATTATGTGAGGAGTGGCGGGGAGGGGAGAGAAGGGGGAATGAAAGGCTGTAAGGTTTGTCTAGGGCATCTAATACCCTTGTGTCAGCCCTGAGAGAGAGACAGTGTGTCCCACACACACAGAGACTCCCATTCAGCAACCTCTCACACCCCCAGGGGTGCAGATGCTGGAGAAGGATGGGAGGCAGGCAATAGGGAATGGAGGACTCCTATTTCTAGACCCAGGAGGTGGGGCAGCCAAAGACCACCCTGCACTATTAAACATTTCTCCAACATCCACTAGTGCAGACGTCAAAGACGTCAAAAATAACAGGCCCAAAAATCGAGTGGTTAGAGCAGTGAGCTGCAAACAAGGGGAAGCCAGGGTTCAAATCCTATTGCCATTCCTTGTGACCTTGGGCAAGTCACTTCCCCCTCCATTGCCTTCCTCCTGCCCTGGCCCTCGGTGATTTCACCTGCATCAGGGTACTGGGGGGGGGGGGGGGGGGGGTTACCATTTCATCCTTCACCTCAGAGAGCAGATTGCCTTGAGCCGCCCCTGGGTTAAAAATATAAAGAAGTCTGCATAGAGGACAAAACTCAATACTGATCATGCTAGATTTTGAACTCAGCATTCAGTACAATGAATCATAAAGTTATGACTGATTGTCTAAGGGAATTGGGGCTTGCTGGTTTGGTCTTGAGTTGGCCTTGTTCCTTCTTTGAAGATAGGTTTTATAGCATTGTTTTCAGTGATTATCAATCAGATCCCTGATTGATAACAAGTAGGATTTCATATTAATTTATTTTTTTCCATGTTACATTTTAAAATGTACCTAATACTTTGTAAATAATATGTAATATTAGTTATTAATATGCAGATAATCTTCAAGTATGTATTCCCTTGAGAGAAGATATTAGATATCAGTGAATAGATTAAATAAATTTCTAGCAGCAATGGAGAATTGAACTAGGAATACTTTCTTAGAAAATTAATCTAGAAAAACAGACACTAAGGGTAAGTTGATTAGCTTACTTGACTGATATGAATCCTGTTGCTATGTGACTGATCTGTTAACGCAATAAGTTTAAAAGTATATGCCTGGATTTCCTGAAGTATGACATCAAATAATATCACTGTTTAAGTGTGAAGCTTTCCAGAGCATTGTATTTTAGTATTATTAGTTGAGATTCGTTTACTGATCATGTAAAGTTTAATGCTGGTCTCCAGGGTTATGATAAGTGCATGCCTGCGGTGTATGTTTTTTTTTTAAATTAAAAGTCCATAATTTGGAAGTCACGTTAGATTCTGATCTCAGCATGAAATCGCAGATTGTAACATAATTAGATCAGCTTTTTACCAACTTCAGTTGACAGAACAGCTTTCCATTTAGGTGGAGCTGATTAAACTACTTTAATTCAGGCTGTGGTTATGTGCAGACTGGACTATAATGTCCTGCAATCTGCACTTAATGCCAACCACCAGGTGGCAAGATTTTTTCTTTACTTTAATTTCCCATGTAAATACCACTCCACTTATTGTACCTTAGTATTTAAGAGTAGAATACTTAAACACATCATTATTCTTGACATTTGCCACATTTCATCTGGCAGGGGAAATGGTTATTAAAACAGATATGACATTTTATCACTCAGAAAACCTGTTTTCCACACAAAATATACAATATCACAATTTAATGCATTGGCCTCTAAGGACCACATGCACTAAATATACCTCTCATAGACACAAAATGGGAAAAATTCTTTAGTACATCCGGACATAAATGTAAATGTGTGATAAGTCATAAACATTTATTGCACCCTATTTTTGCTTATTTAATGTACAAGCTAGCATAATAATACAGCACATTAGCAGCATAACAATGTTTATGAAATTGAAGCAAAGGTAACTTTTAAACAGGTACACAGACGCACAAGTGCATGTGTTTGTCGACCTGCGTCCAGGACCGCATCCATTTTACAACACACACGTATTTGCGCACATGGCTCCAAATATCTTGACTGTGCGCATATGTGTATGCAATTTTAAGAGGGCACGCACTTGTGCGTGGAAATGCTGCTTCTACAGCATTCGTGGGGGGATTTTAAAAGGATGCATGCTAACACCATTACCAGCTTTCCCAGTTCATTCCCAGTTCACCCAGGTAAGAAATAACCCCCTAGTTTAATTGTGAAAATAACCGAGTCACATCTACCCGTTCTAGCCCTCTCATGATTTTAAACACCTCTATCATATCCCCCCTCAGCCGTCTCTTCTCTAAGCTGAACAGCCGTAACCCCTTTAGTCTTTCCTCATAGGGGAGCTGTTCCATTCCCTTTATCATTTTGGTAGCTCTTCTCTGTACCTTCTCCATTGCAATTATATCTTTTTTGAGATGCGGCGACCAGAATTGTACACAGAATTCAAGGTGCGGTCTCACCATGGAGCGATACAGAGGCATTATGACATTTTCTGTTTTATTCACCATTCCCTTTCTAATAATTCCAACATTCTGTTTGCTTTTTTGACTGCCGCAGCACACTGAACCGACGATTTCAATGTGTTATCCACTATGATGACTAGATCTCTTTCTTGGGTTGTAGCACCTAATATGGAACCCAACATTGTGTAATTATAGCATGGGTTATTTTTCCCTATATGCATCACCTTGCACTTATCCACATTAAATTTCATCTGCCATTTGGATGCCCAATTTTCATGTCTAATTGACCACTTAACAATAAGGAAGATGGTTTATCGAAGCCATTGAAGAAACAAAAAAAGGATAACATCGAATGTCCTTTAAAAATATTTATTAAGAATTTGCCCGATTCAAGGCCTGAGTTTCTCCCTTTTATTATAGGGCTGCTTCAGGGGCTTCTTAATAAAACGCAGAATGATATACTTTATCCCACCTTCATCTAGTTAAAAATATCAAACATCTGGTGATATGTACTCATCCATTTTATTATTCTCTTTTGTTCAGTGAACAAACCGGCTTATTGGATTTCTTATAACATCGGTGCGGTGTAACCACACATGAATTTTTGGAAGATATAATCTTCAGTACTTAAATAAATCCTATTCTTTATCTAGTGTTCTCACTCCCTCTGTCTGCTTGTTAGCAGTTTCACTGACATCTAAAGTTTTAAACTAAAGCCTTGATAAAGAATAGGATTTATTTAAGTACTGAAGATTATATTTTCCAAGAAGTCATAAGTGTGGTTACACCACACCAATGGTATAAGATTCGCGCCAAGATTCATTGGTCCTTTCCCTGTTATCCGGCATATAGGACCAGTCACGTACCAACTTCGACTACCTCTGACTCTTGGTATACACAATTCTTTTCATGTGTCCTTACTTAAACCGTGGTATTCTCCTGGCCTTCTCGAAAGGCTCCTGCGCCTTCCTAAGTTACTGCTGAGACTGATACTACATATCAAGTTCGGGAAGTCCTCGATGTCTGCAGAAAAGGCCACCGCTGGGAGTATCTTCTCTCGTGGGAGGGCTATGGCCCTGAGGAAAATTCATGGGAGCCTGCGAGCAATATTCTGGACAAGGGGATCCTCCTCCAATTCCATCGTGCCCAACCGGGCAAACCCAGGCCTCCTAGAGGGGGGCATAAAGGGGGGCTACTGTTGTGTGTCATGTCTACAGCAGGCCCGCATCCGGGCCCACTTACCCTCGACGCCCAGCTTCCAGTCGTGGTTCATCCTCCCTTGTGGTTGTGGGCAGCCGCCTATGCTCCCAAGCCTCGTCTGTCATCCCCAGCTCCACCACGGACCCCTCTGTCTCCCGGTGGGTCTCCTCATGTCTGCTGCAGGGAGACGCTTCCATCCAGCGCCATGCTGCCCTCTTGGCACACGCATGCACGCCTTGCAGTGCAGGAATCCAACCCGCGACCCTGGATGATGATGTCACTGGGCCCTGGTATATAAGGCATGGCCCAGCCACTAGTTCCTTGCCTTGGCAACAGGTCTCCACTCTTGTCGTGTGCTCGTTGCTCATTCCTGGTTCTTGATCCTGTCCATGTTCCTGGTTTTTGTTCCTGTTCCATATCTAGTCCCTGCCTTTCCTTGTTGGACTGACTCCTGGCTTTGACCCCTGCTATGCAATTGACCACGCTTGGACTGATTTCTGGTTTTGACCCCCCTCGTTTGACTGCCTTTCCACATCTGTTACCTGCCCTGACACCAGCCTGCTTTCCACTACATTCTCTGATATCTCCCTGGAATTGGAATTTCAGGCTCCGGCCTACTATTACTCGGGCGCCACCTGTCGTTGCCTCTGGTTCCCTTTGGCGCCAGGGTCTCTGGATCCCTGCCTCATCCGGACCTGCTTCGGCCTTGCTATTACCTCTGCTGCTCAACCTGTGGGGAATGTGGGCTGGTATTGGCGAAGCTCCAGTCAGCCTCCATTGCTCATTCAGCTCCGCCTCCTGACGGTGGGGACCCATAGTGCTTGTCCTGTGGGTAGCGTCAACCCCCACCTTGGGCCAAGGGTCCACCTCCGGCGCAACACAGATTTAAAATAAATCAGAGAAAGCATTTTTTTACTCAGTGAACAATCAAGCTGTGGAATTGTTGCTGGAGGATATGGTCAAAGCATTTAGAATAGTTGGGTTTAATAGATGTTTGGACAGGTTCCTAGAGGAGAAGCCATAGTTAGATTTGGGGAAAAAAAACACCAGTTATCCCTGAGAGTGAGCAACAAGAAATGAATCTACATTTTGGGATCTGTCATCCTGTCAGAGACAGGATGTTGGGCTCAAAGTACCTTGGTCTGACTCAGCATGGCATAGCTTAAATTCTTATGTAAGGAGCAGAGGAAGTGCAGAGTGCAGGTCACAGCAAGGAA
Organism: Rhinatrema bivittatum; assembly: GCF_901001135.1. Classification (NCBI taxonomy): domain Eukaryota; kingdom Metazoa; phylum Chordata; class Amphibia; order Gymnophiona; family Rhinatrematidae; genus Rhinatrema; species Rhinatrema bivittatum. The sequence goes on along the minus strand of NC_042616.1, from coordinate 534,781,140 downwards.
ATCTAGCATGATGGCGGAGAGCCTTTCCATGCCCATTATAATTTTACTTGCCTTTCTCTGTGCTTCTCAGTTCCCCAGTTCTGCTATATCTTTTTGAGATGAGGCAACCAGAACTGCACACAATACTCAAGATATGGTCACGCTATTAAACCATTCAAAGACATTATGATATGTGTTATTTGTTCTATTTCTTTCCAAATCATTCTTAACTTTCTTTCTGACTGCTACTGTACAGTGAACTGAAGATTTCAATGTATTATCTACAATCATCCCATCCTTATTCAGTATGGTGTTCAAATAGCATAATTTTACACAATATGCATTATTGGAGAAGATGTCACCATATTTCATGATCTTACAAATGCAAAATGCAAGCTTATATAAGGGTTGTGTTACATTTATTTAGGAAACTAAGACTTAATTGTCCAGTTCAGCTAGAAATTGCTAGTTAGAGAAGAGCACTCATATACAGAAAAAATGTAGCTGGCAGTGGGTTGAAATTTTTAAATCTCAGGTTTTATCTAGGTAACTTAAAAAGTTACTTGTACAAACCCTTTGAATATCAATCTCAATATACTTACCTATTTTAGAAGGTAGCAGCTAGCCAGACTGTGAGTGTGGATGGAGCAGCAGGAGCTTTTTTGAACTGATCTATACTGAAGTGGCTGCACAACGCTTTCTTCTGAATTTTCTTTCTGCTACTCCCGGTTTTAAGTTTTATTTGTTTTATTCTATTTTTTACAGTAATATGGATCACATGTTTCCCGTGTGTATGTGCCCCTGCCTCATTGCAGGACACTGTTAAGACACTTTGTGGAGCCTGCTACATTTAAAGAACTTTGCTGATAACATATTTGCCAGCACAGTTCTGCTGTATCAGCAGTTCTAAATTCTATTTTTTTTTTTTTTTTGCTATTCCTCATATTTTCAACTAACATCAGAGTATCCTAAAGCAATGTCTTGAGTCAGTTTGCTTTTCAGAGCATGTATCCACTTTGTATTAGGTGTAGTTCATAAAGCAGCACAGTATACATTATCCACCTCTACATGATCAACATACCCTCAGTTACCTTTTCCAGTTCATTAATGAATATATTAAATAGTATATAGATGTGCATTTTTTTTTTTTTTTGTTCAGGCTTCGTTTTCGGGCCCCGCATGGGAAATTTTGTTTTTCCTGCGGTTCGGGGTTTTGTTTTCGCGGGCTCCCTGATTTTCGTGTTAGCGCGCGCTAACTGAGTTAGCGCGCGCTAACATTTTAAAGTTAGCACACGGTAACTATGGTAAGCCTCACTAATGGAAGTTAGCGCGCGCTAACATGAACTAGAAATTTTTCCAAAATTTCGGAAAAATTCTGTTCGTTTTTTTGTCACCCTCGAACCATGCCGAATTAGACAATTTTGTTGAAATTGTCTAATTCAGAAAAAACGAATGCACATTTCTATTAAATAGCACTGGCCCAAGTACAGATCCCTGGAACATTCCATTATTCACCTCTTCCTACTGGGAAAACTGACCATTTAATCCTACTTTTTTCTTTAACCTTTAACCAGCTACTAATTCAGACTAGGGCGTTGTCTCCTATCTCATGACCCTTTCATTTCCTCAGGAGTCTCTCATAAAGGACTTTAACAAATGTTTTTCTCAAATCATCGCTGGGCAGCAAGCCAAACGAAGGTAAGAGCAAGCCCTTCTGCCCATTGTGCTGGGGGCACTTAGGATAACCTTTTGGGAGGTTTCAAGTGACAAGGGTGGGGGTTTGGGACAAGAGGGGTATTACTGTTTAGATGGAAGAGGAGGGTGGTATTGCAGGGAGCTGCCTTGTTCCCACCCCTACCCCCCTTCTACTGAGATTTCGTTTCCTAGAGGATGTGAAGAGACATCACTGGGGACTGTCACCCCCTACTTACATTTGTTCTTGTGGAAAAGGCTGTTGATGTTGTTGGGTGTGGGGAGGGTTCTGTGGTGGGAGGGAGGGCATTTTATTTACTTAAGATCAGGAAAGAAAATCATAGTGGCTTGGGGCTGAGTTGCAATAAAATCTAGCCGGGTTATCTTAGCCATTCTGCAATTTTCTTTGAAAGAATTTAGGACCTGATTCAGTAAGGCTTTTCTCTCATTCTAGGGGAAAGTACCTTAGTGAATTAGGTACTTAATCAATTAGCACTTTCAGTGCTAACTGATTAATTTAATTAAATCTTGTCCATCAAATTTTGGCTGGTTGGATTTATCCGGATATTTAGCTGCCGTTTTGGCTGGGTAAGTGTGACTGACTATCCAGTGAGAGATAACCAGGAACATTTGCCCTGGTATCATAGCCACTTGGCAGGCTTTTGAATATTGAATTTTGAAAGACTTAAAGCCCTTTAGTAAATACCATATTAAACCTATTGTACTTATATGTGAATGTGTGTTTTTAATATCCTTAAGTGATAGGATCCCAAATCTATACTTGATAACAAAGTAAATCGATATGTATGCCTCAATAGTATACATTCTCTCTGCCAGAATGTACCTCTTGAAAACTAGTGTAAAATGTATTAAAGTAGTACAATAACACGGTATCACCTACAATTTGTTTGTTCAGTTTTATTTCTGTGTAGTCTTAAATTTGTTTCTGCAGGTCTAATTTATAAATGTCAAATGAACCAGTAATGGAAAACTCTCTGTATATGCCAACATTCTTCATGTTTTCTTTTTTTTTTTTTTATAATTTATATTTTCACTCATTACTATAAGAAAAGTTCAGATTAACTATGCTATAGAAAGAATAGCAAAGTAAAGTTTTGAATTGTCAGAAAAAAATATCTCTGTCTCACTTTGCTTTTCTGATACCTGAAACAGGCAAGATTTTGAATAGTAGTCATTATTATGTACAACAATATTTGTTATTAATTGATATAGCATTTACTTTATTTTTATTTTTTTTAAATCACAACAGCCATATGGAGAGGAGAAGAGAGTGTCAATAAATAAACATCAGCCTGAGACAAGGCTGTTGCTGCCATTGATAGTTTTGTATTGCTGAGTGATCCAGTGCACAATACTCATGAAATGTATATCAATACTAATTTACTAATATCAATAATAATCTGTTTCTCAGTGGATCAGCTTTCCTAGCCAGGGCCTATATGCTCCTTATAGCTCCCTGATTCCTGTCAAGTGTCAATAAGGTCCTTGGGCTGTTCTGGGTCTTGTGACAGTTATTAAAAATGACCTTGATGCAATTTCATGCCTATCAAAAAAAGGGCCATATGTTAACGATTATGAAAAGCTACATTTAAGAAAAGCAAAGGCAAGCTCTAGATAGGTAGCCAGCAATGGAGTCAACTTGTGGGCAAGAAGTATAATTGAAAAAGCTCAAGGTGGTATATTTTTAAGAAACTGTCATACTCGTAGCTTATCATCTCATCTGCTAATGTGAAATAAAATATCCTGAACAGTGAACACTGCAGAGGAGCCTCAAATGCAGGCAGAGTTAAAGAATGCAAATTTGACTTAATTGCTTACCTATACCTAATGCTGTCTAATGATCTGTAAGAAAAGAAATTAAATTATCATAGATAAACATATTTGGCTAGCTAACTTAATCAGCAGCATGGCTGCACATACTTGAACAACTTTAAGGGGTCATTTTTCAAAATGCAGTAAGGTGTTTTTGCATGCAATAGGGAGGAGTGTGGGTTAGCCTCTCTGTGAACAGCTATTGCACAGCTGTAACTACACCTCTTTGAAATGTGTTAGTGGCCATGTGGATGGAGAGAGAGAGAGAGAGAGAGAGAGAGAGAGAGAGAAAGAGAGAGACTGGCCATAATAGCATGTCCCATAGGCAGGTATTTGTATCCCTATGATAGGCCCACCTAGTAACTCGAGGTGGGGATTAGGTAAGAGTGTAGGGGGTTAGGGGCCACTTTGACATTCTACGTGACACCTACGAACAGAACAGTGGCCTCTTGTGAAGATTTGCTGGCCTTCGGAGTGAGGAAACTCACTCCAAGATGAGATTTGGCCAAGGTTCTCTCAACCTAGCTTGATGGACATCAAAGGCTAGAGAGGCTATTGTCAACTGATGACCTCAGGGGCCTACAACCTGCCTCATTGGGAAACCTGTCACAGTGCTGAATGCCTGGGGCAACCCGTTCCAGAGGTGTCATGTAGTTCTCATGATGGCTTATGCACTTTCTTTGTTGGCCTCTTTCAAGACAAGCATTTCCTGCCCTCTGAGGGCTTGAGGGGCCAATCTCAGTACTTTTGACAAAGTGCTTACCAGATATGCTTGTCACATATGTCTGTCATGCTGACAGGTGTACATAATCTTCTGTTCATACTTTGCACTCTTACTCCCTCATTATCACATAGGGACCAGACAGCCATAGACAGCACTGATGTTGGATTACAGACATGCCAGGGAAAATACTCATTGGCCATGAGTAGGGGCACAAACTGCTGGAGGTAGTCTGTCCCTAAAAAGGCCCAACACATATGTGTGGCTGGGTGAGTGACGTGCTGTGTTAGCCTTGGACTATGTCTGTGTCTGGGGAATGATGTTTGCCTCATTGTTCTCCCATTACCACACCTATGCATACACCAGAGCAGGCAGTGTTTGTGCATCCATTTTGCACAGACTGTCTTTCGACACAAGTGGTCCTGTGCTTCCACTGTTTAGAATGGAGGCCTCAGAGATACAGTTGTATCGTTGACTGAGAAAATGGGCTCATGCTTACTCAAAGACAATTCCACTTACGGCTCACACATTTTATTCCTTGTATTGGACAGGGGATGTGAAACTTGACAGCATCAGACCTCAGATATGGTGTGTCACATTTCTGGATGAGTAGATATCTGCCTGTAGTGTAGCTGTTCCACTCCCCAATCCCTGATGCTCTTCCACCTAGTACTTGGAGTGGTCCTAATTGTCCTGTTATTTGGGGATGTGCACAGTTCCAAGAACTTCAGCTACCAGAGAGGGTCAGCTGTTTTTTGTTTTTGTGTGTGTGTGTGTGTGGGGGGGGGGGGGTGTTGCTTGAGGTCTGCTAGCACTCCTATTAAAGGTTCCCTTTTATCAGACCGTGATCTATTTACCATCCTCTGTGTAGAACAGATCCTGGACACTCCACATAGAGGATGCCGCAACAGGCCACATCTTTTGTGCCTTACCCTGCCAGATATATATGCTCGCAGCTGACACCTACAAAGATACTGTCTTATGTAGCTCAATATGTTTAGTGTGCATACATAGAAGTTGTGGCACATTTCTGCAGTTGATTTTTTAGGGACTGGAGTACCAGGTGATATTTCCAGCTTGAATTGTCCTGTATATAACCTGTGCATTATGTACTTATGTCTACTTGCTGGCTTCTCTAACACTGTATCAGCAGCTGTATGACAACTGAGGAGGAGTGATGGAGTGGTGTCGAGATGCCCAGGCAGGATTGTTGCCATTGGTCGGCCCCTGTCACATGATAGGAGCAATGGATGGCTGGCGCCATCTTGTGCTCCTACCATGTGACAGGGGCCGACCAATGACACCGGTAGCCCCTGTGACATAGTAAGGTCAAAGGCTATCAGCGCCATTTTGAATACCAGCAGCCAAGGGTGTGAGTGCAGAAGATGGCTCACGGACCCCCGCTGGACCACCAGGGAGTTTTGGTAAGTCTTGGGGGAGTCAGGAGGGTGGGGGGTTTGTTTAAATTTGCTCCTTTAGATGGCCGAATAATTCGGCAAAGATTTGTTGTATTTCGTGGGGAATTGCGATAGGTTTCGCTTCCCCATGAATTCAACGAATATGGCCCTATACGTTGCGGATTACAAATATGTTTGAAATGAATGCACACCTCTAAGAGACATCGGTAGACCAGGATGGGCGATCAGCAGACCTGGACATATCATTCGCCCACGGACAACTATCTTTGGCATGTCGGAGCGAGATATATTCCGAACCTACTGGCTGAGCTCACGGGCAATCCTGTTCCTCTATGAAGATCTGCACTGTGACCTTGATCCCCTTGCCAATCACCACCATGCTTTTCCAGATTTGACGAAACTTCTTGGTGCCTTACATATTTTTGCTACCGGAAGTTTTCAAACCCATGTGAGTGTCATTGCGGGAATTATACAGGCCTCCTTCTCACGGCATCTGGCACAGGTCTTGAAAGCCATGATGAAGAGGATGAGGAAGTACATCATGCATCCTACCGATCCAGTGGAGCTGCAACAGATCCGCAGTGGGTTCATGGGTATTGCAGAGATGCCGAACGTGTTGGGTGCTATAGACTGCACCCATATTGTGTTTATCCCCAGGTCAGAGGAAGAGAGTTCCGTCCAGAATCGCAAGCACTTCCATTCAATGAATGTTCAAGTCATTTGTGATGCACACCTTTGGATTCTAAATGTTGTAGCGAAGTATCCTGGGAGCTGCCATGATACCTACATTCTGGCACATTCATCTATGGGGACACATTTCCCAGAGGGGAAGTAAGGTGAAGGCTGGCTACTTTGTAAGTGAAATCAGCTATGGCCTGGGATTCTATGTCATGTGTACAGGTCTGGGATGTTCGGTATACAAATATGTGTGCTTTTATATATCTGATGTGTTAATGATGTTAAGCACTGTGAAGTTGTTTTTAATGCATTCCTGATTATTCCCCTATAGGCGCGGCTATGGCTGTAAGCCCTGGTTGCTAACTCCACTCCAATCTCCACAGACTGCGGCCAAAAAACACTACAATGAGGCTCATGTCAGCACCAGAAACATGATCGAGCGGACTTTTGGAGTTCTGAAAGGACGATTCCGATGTCTGGATCACTCTGGGGGAGCCCTGCAGTACAGTGCAGAAAAGATGGCGAACATCATTGTTGCCTGCTGCATGCTACACAACATTTGTCAGCTATTTGGTGTGGATGCAGAGGTAGCAGAAAACTTGCCGCCAGATCCGTCTGTGGAGCCGGCTACTGAGGCAGACTGCACGAGGGAATGATGTCCGACGAAGGATCATCAAAACTTATTTCTCGTGTAAGTTCTTATCTGTTGTACATTCATTTCTCCATACTGATATGGTGCTTTTATTGTTGCATATAGCTCTGCGAAATTTGAGATATAATACTTTCATGCTGTACAGTATATTTAATCTTGTTTTGTGTTGTTTTTCTTTCAAGAGCTGTGATCCATCCATCTAACCATTTCCCAGGAAGCTGATCCATCCATCCATCAAACCATTCTCAGAAAGCAGAAAAGTAGATTTAAAATAACAAATAATAGTGAAACTAATAAAATGTTTTTGGAATTTTACTTCTCTCCTCTGTTTTCCATTGCTTCATAAATACTTCTTGAAGTTTTAAATCAATAAATTCTGCACCTCAATATATTGCTTCCTTTCCTTATTTTATTAAAGATTCTTATATTATGTTATGTTATTTCGGCGTCCATTTTGCTCCGTGGGCCCATCGGAGACATGGACGCCTCTATGGACGCCGTGAGAAGGACGCTGCTCCAGGCCTTCCTCCGGCATCAACAATTAGGCGTCCCTGCGGCTCTGCAGGCCCATTGGAGACATGGATGCCTTGAGAAGGACGCCACTCCAGGCCTTCCTCCGGCATAAACAAAAATTAGGCATCCCTGCGGCTCCACAGGTCCAACAGAGACATGGACGCCTCTATGGACGTGATACGCCATCCCCTGTGGCCACGCCCATATGACCATTTAGTTATTGATTTAATGCTATAAGAAATTTAACATTTGTACCATTCTGAATCTTTGCATGTGCAGTTGTGACACTTTTGCTGTTTCTGTTTTCAGAGAGCACCACCGTGGTATCCTCCAGCACGGAATCAGGTCCTCCAACAGAACAGCAAGGTGAGCCTTTTATAGCATCGGCCTTGTAAAAGTATTTGGGTGTTTTATGCCATGTGGCATGCCGCTCACATTTGCATTTTTAAATGTCATGCTTACGGTAATGCTAGAGGTTAGGTCCTATTTAAAATGGCTATAAGCAAGTTCTCCTTCCTATTGTTCTGGATGTTTGCATGCGCGGCAGCAGTAACGCTTTCGCATTTTCTCTTTTCAGACACATCTGCAGAGGAGGAGGAGGAAGATGTGCAGCATCTCCACAGAATTGAGCCCCTCCCCCTTATTGAGGCCCCCCTTATTGTGCCCCCCCCCTGTTATTGATTCCCCCCCCATTTTTTGCCACCCCTCCCCCTCTCCTGCCCAACCTGCCCCACCTGCCATGGGAGACGAGAAGGACATCCTCATTGACGTTGTCACCCCTGTCTCTCCTGGGCTTCCAGGGGCGGGTTGACAGACGGAGGCCGGCGCAGCAACCGGGTAAGGGCCCTCAGCCCTTGAGGGTGGGGGCTGGATGTTGTGCTGGCTCTCCTGGCACAGTTGATTCACAGCCTGGAGGTCCAGGAGGGAATGGCAGTGCAGGCGGTGACCATCCTGTATGACCTGCGCCATGGTCAGCGGGAGATCATTGAGCTCCTGCGCGCAATGGCAGGAGCTCTGAGCTCAATCCCTGCTCATCATGGCATGTGATCCTGTGGGATGGGCACCATCTGATCAATGTCAATGACGATGATCCTCCTCTTCCCCCATGGTACTGTCCCTCCCCTTTCCTTTTGTTTTTGTTAAATTTATAGATCAAATATATTTATAGTTCAAATATATATATATATATATATATATATATATATATATATATATATATATATATATATTTATATTTATAGTTCAAATACCTCGACTTGCCCGTGTGTCAGTGCAGAACTGTGTGTGCATGCCGATGACGATCTCTGGCCTCACAGTACTGAGAACCAGCTTCTCCACAGGTGTCAACACAATATGACAATGTGGTCCTCCGCCGGTCCTCTTTGCTGCCGCGTCAATTTTGGCAGCCTTTTACCTCTTTTCTAGTGTTGCGCCACCGGTGCTATACCTGTTTTACGTCCCTGGGCGTGACAGAAAGGGAGCTCACATCCTGCATGATCTTCTCCCAAATCTGTTTCTTTGTGGAGCAAGAAATCTTGGAATGGAAGAGAACTTTATATTTGTCACAGACAGCACGGCACAGTAACTCCTTTTCTTCATTCATGAAGCGAGCGTTGTGAGTTCGCTTTTTGGACGGTTGGCTAGAACTTGTGCCTTCCTGCTCTTGATGTTCACGGTACTCTGCCTCGACCTGCGCAATAGTTTGTTTTCCAGCCATGATAATGCCTGAATGGGAAAAAAAAAAAAGAAGAATCGGGATTAATGAATGGAGAGTCAGCATGATGGAAATTGACAGAAGCAGAATTAATGAAAAAAATATTGAATCAGAAACAAGAGAGGCCCATGGACAGCATCAAGCAACAGCCTGAGCTAGTGCCTTCTAGCGGTTGCCGATCTACAGACTCTGGCACTATCCATGCAATGGAATGTTTTCCTGGCATGACTGTCTGAATAGGAGAAAAAAATTGGAGGAAAGGGATCAATGAATGGAGCAATAATCAAGAACAGAATGACCCCGAAGGAAGAGGAGTACATGCAGAACATACAATAAAGAGTGAAAATCAACAAAAGAGAAGAGGAGCACATGCATAGCAAACATTAAACAGTCAAAATCAACAAAACAGAAACGGAGCACATGCAAAGCATACAATAAAGATTGAAAAACAACAAAAGAGAAGAGGAGCACATGCAGAGCATGCAATAAAGACGCCAATGGCCACTGCCTTGAGCACCCGGACGTGGAAGGTAGGGGCCTCTGCTCATGGACGTTCCCGCCTCTTTCTGGACATCCATGATCAGAGGCCCCGCTGCCTTCCAACATCCATGGCTGCTGCCATAGCCGCCTTAAGTGCCTGGACGTCCATGATTGGAGGCCCCACTACCTTCTACGTCCAGGCACTCAAGGTGCTCAAGGCAGCGGCCACGGACGTTGGAAGACAGCAGGGCCTCCAATCATGTACGTCCGGAGAGAGCTGCCTTCCAACGTCCATGGCCGCTGCCTTGAGCACCTTGAGCACCTGGATGTGGAAGGTAGCGGAGCCTCCGATCATGGACATCCAGAAAGAGCTGCCTTCCAACGTCCATGGCTGCTGCCTTGAGCGCCTTGAGTACCCGGACGTGGAAGGTAGCGGAGCCTCTGATCATGGACGTCCGGGCACTCAAGGCGCTTAAGGCAGTGGCCATGGATGTTGGAAGGCAGCGGGGCCTCCGATCATGGACGTCCGGAAAGAGGCGTGAACGTCCATGGTTGGAGGCCCCTACCTTCCACTTCTGGGTGCTCAAGGCAGCGGCCATGGACATTGAAAGGCAGCGGGGCCTCCGATCATGGACGTCCAGAAAGAGCTGCTTTCCAACGTCCATGGCCGCTGCCTTGAGCACCCAGAAGTGGAAGGTAGGGGCCTCCGACCATGGATATTCCCGCCTCTTTCCAGACGTCCATGATCAAAGGTCCCACTGCCTTTCAATGTCCATGGCCGCTGCCTTGAGCACCCGGACGTGGAAGGTAGGCGCCTCCAATCATGGACGTTCCCGCCTCTTTCCGGATGTCCATGATCGGAGGCCCCGCTGCCTTCCAACGTCCATGGCCGCTGCCTTGAGCGCCCGGACGTGGAATGTAGCAGGACCTCCGATCATGGATATCCGGATGCTCAGGGCAGCGGTCCCAGTGTCCATTCGGTGTCCATGCGGGGTCTGTTGGAAAGAACCATCCAATAGAGATGTGAATCGTGTCCTCGATCGTCTTAACGATCGATTTCGGCTGGGAGGGGGAGGGAATCGTATTGTTGCTGTTTGGGGGGGTAAAATATCGTGAAAAATCGTGAAAAATCGTGAAAAATCGAAAAAACGTAAAATCGCAAAACCAGCACATTAAAACCCCCTAAAACCCACCCCGACCCTTTAAATTAAATCCCCCACCCTCCCGAACCCCCCCCCCAAATGACTTAAATAACCTGCGGGTCCAGTGGCGGTCTGGAACGGCAGCGGTCCAGAACGGGCTCCTGCTACTGAATCTTGTTGTCTTCAGCCGGCGCCATTTTCCAAAATGGCGCCGAAAAATGGCGGCGGCCATAGACGAACACGATTGGACGGCAGGAGGTCCTTCCGGACCCCCGCTGGACTTTTGGCAAGTCTTGTGGGGGTCAGGAGGCCCCCCCCCAAGCTGGCCAAAAGTTCCTGGAGGTCCAGCGGGGGTCAGGGAGCAATTTCCCGCGCGAATCGTTTTCGTACGGAAAATGGCGCCGGCCATACGCGTATGGCCGGCGCCATTTTCCGTATGGAAAATGGCGCCGGCAGGAGATCGACTGCAGGAGGTCGTTCAGCGAGGCACCGGAACCCTCGCTGAACGACCTCCTGCAGTCGATCTCCTGCCGGCGCCATTTTCCGTACGAAAACGATTCGCGGCGGGAAATCGCTCCCTGACCCCCGCTGGACCTCCAGGAACTTTTGGCCAGCTTGGGGGGGGCCTCCTGACCCCCACAAGACTTGCCAAAAGTCCAGCGGGGGTCCGGAAGGACCTCCTGCCGTCCAATCGTGTTCGTCTATGGCCGCCGCCATTTTTCGGCGCCATTTTGGAAAATGGCGCCGGCTGAAGACAACAAGATTCAGTAGCAGGAGCCCGTTCCGGACCGCTGCCGTTCTGGACCGCCGCTGGACCCGCAGGTTATTTAAGTCATTTGGGGGGGGGGGGTTCGGGGGGGTGGGGGATTTAATTTAAAGGGTCGGGGGTGGGGTTTTAGGGGGTTTTAGTGTGCCGGCTCACGATTCTAACGATTTATAACGATAAATCGTTAGAATCTCTATTGTATTGTGTTCCATAACGGTTTAAGACGATATTAAAATTATCGGACAATAATTTTAATCGTCCTAAAACGATTCACATCCCTACCATCCAATAGTATGCCCTTACCTGCTGAAAGCATTGCCGATCTTCCGAAAGATATCCAAAGGTACAGCTGTAACCGCTCTGTCCTGGCCCGAACCAAATACAAAGGGACTTTTTTACTTGACAATGTGACTTATATACACGACCAAGGTAGGATTATGATGCAGCAATGATGTCACAAAGGGGGAACAACAGGATAAGTTTCCAGATAGATGAAAAGTTTGGAATGTAGCATTTCGTTACATTTTCAAAATGACATTTGACAAAATGACATTTCCCGTTCCATAGAAATGACATGTATGGAGGCAGCACACCCTGGATACTGTATTGGCGCTCTATAATGTCCTATACAATAAAATTGATTGCGAACACCTACCGCTTGATAGGCGTGCTTTTGGTGCTCCTTTGGTGCCGCTTGGATTTGCATCTAATTTGAATACTGAATCGAGCGGATTGCGACCCAAAATGTGCGCGTGTCAAATGAGCGGGTGCAGGACACTGCCACACTTTTTTTTACTCATCGGTACTGTATCAGCCTAATTGAGTGGGTTTGTTGAGCCAAGGGCTTGCAGAAACTAGCTGTGCTCAGGAGGCTGCTGCTGCTGCTGCTCCTCCTCCTTGCTTAACGGTGTCTGAGCATCATAAGCAAGGGTTAATGGAAAAGTGCTGCTGCATGGCTTGTCCCTGCTTCTTCACTGCTGATCCCTGGGGCTTCACTGCTGGTCCCTTGAGCTGCATGGTTGGAAGCAGTAGAGTCCTGGGTGAGAGCTGTGGAAACAAAGTATAATAAGAAACAAATCCAAGAGGATGGACTGTTTGGCATCAGATGCACACTTTGCATTTCAATCAATGTAATCATCTTATGTCAAATGATGTGCACAACTGTAGCAACCTTGGCATTTACAGGTGAGTTGAACTTACTAGCTCCAGCTTGTATGGTGTCCAACTGCTATGCTATGCCCTCAGACATATCTGGTCCCAGCTATTGCACAAGGCCCTCCTACATGGGTATCAGCACAAACAGACAAGGGGCTCCATCACTGGTCTGCTGGATGTACCTGTTGCTGTTCACCACCTTGGTCTTAAATTTGGCCTTTATGTTCCAGTATCTGTGGACAACCTGCTCCCTATTAAGAACATAAGAACATTAGAAATTACCATGCTGGGTCAGACCAAGGGGCCATCAAGCCCAGCATCCTGTTTCCAACAGAGGCCAAACCAGGTCACAAGAACCTGGCAATTACTCAAACACTAAGAAGATCCCATGCTACTAATGCAATTAATAGCAGTGGCTATTCCCAAAGTAAACTTGATTAATAGCCGTTAATGGACTTCTCCTCCAAGTCTCCTGCTTCTCCTATTGCATCTCATGCTACTGCACCTTGAGATTGCCTGGGTGATGGTGTGCCATATCTGGCCTTTGGCTGCCTTTGAGGTCTTGCCCGAACAGTTGCCGAAGAACATGGCATAATTTTACAGGATCCCAGTGATGTTCATTTCATTGTCCTCGAGGTTGAACTTCAATGCCCTGAGACGAACACGCCCTTCCTCCTGGCTACCTGAAGGGGGTGCCACTTTTAGTTCTATAAAGGTGTCCTCCCTTTCCTCCTTATTGCTCCCAGTCCTCTCTTCCCTCCCTTATTCCCCTCCCTTCTTCCCCCTTCTACATCTGCACTACCAATTCCCTTCCCCTCTGCCCTCTCTGTCTATCCCTAGCTTATCATCTTCCTGTCATGGACTCGCCTTCCTATCACGTTTCCCCCGCCTCCTCCTATCCCTTGTCCCCTCCCTATCTTTACTCCTGACCCTGTCTCTACTCCTGCTCCTACACCTCTTTCTTCCCCTAGCACTTCTGCCCTCATCCTCCCTCCTCCTCTCCTCCCTCCTCCCCTCCTCATGCTTCTCCTCTCCTTTCTCCCCATCTCTCACACCCATCTTCTCCACTCCTCAATACCTACATACCTCACCACTTCTCCTCCACCTCACCACCACTCCTCCTCTGTCTAATCACCATGCTGCACCACTCCTCTTCTTCACCACTACGCCTCACCATTCCTTCTCCCTACTCATTTGCTTCAACACCATGCCTCACCATTCCTCTGCCTGACTACCATGTCTCACCACCACTCCTCATCACTCCTCTTCCATTTCACCCAAACACAAAGACAGACAGACAAACAGGCCAAACTAACAAAAACTTTCACACACACACAGATCAAGACCCTAGACCAAGGGAAAGGGAAACAAATGATAAATAAACAAGCCACAGGACACCACACTCAGAATCGCTAGCTGCTGCCAACCAACTTCCAACTACCACCAACTCGCCTATTCTCTGCTCCTCTCTCCTAAAGCCTGATCCACCCTCAGAGATGCAGCTGCATGAACTTGGTATATATAAACTAGAAAACTAATGTGCCATGATGTAATCTACACATGCTGCATAAAATGATATGCAATGTGCTGACGCAACACAGTATGCGCTGATGCAACAGTCAATCTGATAATGCAACACGCCACACGCAAATTGCATGTGTGATGCGGTAGACAGGAAATTAGCCTAATTACGCCCATTTGTTTTATTGCAGGTGATATTTCTGCTATTTTTATAGCAATTTGATGAATCTAGGTCTAAGCCATTTATATCTATCTGTCTATCTATATCTATATATTAATCTATCTATCTATAGAGAGAGTGAGATATATATATATATATATATATATATATATATATATATATATATATATATATATATATATATATATATGTTAAAAAAATGTCCCATTAAAGATCCCTGGAACATGCCACTATTCACCTTTCTCCATTGAGAAAATTGACCATTTAGCCTCAATCTCTATTTTCTATCTTGTAACTAATTTCAATCCACAACAGAACATTGCCTCCTATCCCATGATTATTTAATCTCATCAAGAGTCTCTCATGAATTACTTTATCAAACTCTTTCTGAAAATTCAGATGCATTATAACAACTGGCTCACCTTTATCCACATGTTTATTCAAGTCTTTAAAAAATGTAGCAGATTGGTGAGGCAAGACTTGCCTTCGCTAAATCCTTGCTGGCTTTGTCCCATTAAACTATGACTATCTCTATGTTCAGTAATTCTGTTTTTTTTTTTTATAATAGTTTTAAATATTTTTCCCAGCACTAACATTAGCCTTACCAATCTGTAGCTTCCAGGATCACCCCTGGAACTTTTTTTTAAAGACTGGCATTACATTGGCCACCCTCCAATCTTTAGGTGCCATATCTGATTTTAATGACATTTTAAAGAACTACTAATAGTCGGTCTGCAATTTTATTTTTCAGTTCTTTCAGGCCTTTGGGATGTATTTCATCTTGTCCAGGTCATTTGCTACTCTTCAGATTGTAAATTTTCCCAATGACATACTCCAGTTTCAATGAGATTTGTTTCAATTCATCTGAATCAACAACTTAAAATATCACTTCTGGCATGGGTATCTGCCTTATATCTTCCTCAGTAAAGTTCAAAAGCAAAGAATCCATTTAATCTGTCTGCTATAGCTTGTGCTCCCACAGGGCCCATTTAACCCCTTGATCATTTAAGGTACAAATTACTCCCTTATAGACGTTTAGCTTCAAATGTATCTGCAAAAACTTTTATTATGAGTTTTTGCTTCCACAGCAAGCTTCTTTTCAAATTCTGTCATTGCCTTCCTTACCTATGCTTTCCATCAAACATGCTTATGCTGTGTCCCATTTTCTTCATTCAGATCTCTTTCCATGTTTTGAAAGATGATTTTTTGGCTAAATTAGCCTGTCTTATATTATCTTTTAATTGTGCTAGTAGTCTTTTGGCCTACCTTCAACAGTTTTTAATGCATGAAGTACATCTGGTATGGGTTCCCATGAAACTAATTTTAAACAACGTCCATGCTTGATGTAAATTTTTAACCTTTGCAATTTTTCCTTTCAATTTTTTCTTATTCATTTTCCTCATTTTATCATAGTCTCCAATTAGAAAATTAAATGCTATCATAGTAGATTTCCTTGGTGTCCTCCCTCCAGTTATCAAGTCAAATGTATTTATTTATTGCTTGCTTGATTGATTTTTTTATACGGCTCAGCAGGTCAACTGGCCCCCAACCCTATTACCTCTTGCTCCAAGTCATGTGTTCCACTAAGGATTAGGTCTAAAATAGCTCTGTTTCTTGTCAGTTCTTGTATCAGCTGCTCCATTAAGTAATTATTTATTTCATCTAGAAACTTTACCTCCTTAACATGTCCTGTTGTGACATTTGCCCAGTCAATACTGGGGTAATCAAAATCATCAAAGCTAATTTTGATAGCTTCCCTAATTTCTGTTAGCATTTCATTGTCCATTCTGGCCAGGTGGACAGTAGTATACCCCCATGGCTATTCTGTATCCTTTCTCACATAGAATTTCTATCCCTATCTATTCTACAGTACATGTTGTTTCCTACAGAGCTTTTATCCTGTTTGATTTTATGCTCAATATCAAAAAAATTGATCATACAGACCTATGCTCTGCTTTCTACTTTATAACCATGGGTAGAAAGCACAATAGAACTCTTCCACCAATTTGATCTATCCTGTCATTGCTATATAGTTTTCATCCTGGTATCACAGTGTTCCATTGGATATACTTCTTCAACCAGGTCTCTGCAACACCAATTGTATCTACCTCTTCATTCAGTGTTATACATCCTACCTCTCCCATCTTATTTTTTAGACTTCTAGCATTTGCATACAAACATTTCAAAGTATGATTTTGCTTATATTAGCAACCCGTTTATCAGTTGATAGGGGTAATTTGGAATTTTTCTGCTCTATCTGCTCTTCACATAGAGTCACCTGGGCTACTTTAGCATTTATTGCAACCTCTGTATCAGGATTCCTTAAATAATCTGTTTTGTTAGTACACTTCAAAGATGCATCATTCAAAACCATGCACTTCTGAGTGACTGTTAGATTTCCCCCATCATCTAGCTTAAAAGCTGTTATAGTTCACTTTAAAGGCCAGTGCCAGCAGTCTGGTTCCACTCTGGTTAAGGTGTAGCTCATCTCATTGGAATAGGCTCCCCTTTACCCAGAATGTTTCCCAGTTCCTAACAAACCGAAAACTCTTCCCTGCATCATCATCTCATCTAAGCATTGGGACTCTGGAGCTTGGCCTGTCTCTTGGTTCCTGTACATAGAATGCAACCTTGGAGGTTTTAAATTTAACCTCCCTACTGCAATCTTTCTATGTCATTGATACCTACGCATACCATGACATTCAGTTCCTCCCCAACACTCTCTAAAATTTTTATCTAGGTGGTGCATGAGGTCTGCTCTCTTTGTATAAGCCAGCAAGTTACCAATCTTCATGCCCAGCAGCCACTCAGCTATTTACTTTCCTAATGATTGAATCACCCACTACAATGGCGATTCTAACCCTTTCCACCTGGGCATAGACCCCTGAAGACACATCCTCAGTTTAGGAGGATAAAGCATCACTTAAATGGCAAATACTAGCTACAGAATCACTTCCTGTCATTGCAAGGTGATGATCTCCTGGCAGATGACATTGTTCCTCAAAAGTTGCACAAGGACTACTAGACTCAATTTAGGACCACACTACTATGTCCCTGAAGGTCAACTCTATATACCACTCTGCCTGCCTCAGCTCCTCCAGGTCTGGCACTCTGGCCTCCTGAAATAGGATTTGTTCTCTTAGAGCTAGGAGCTCTTTGCAGTGATTACACACATAAAACCACTCACCAATAAGTAGATAATCATGTACATTGCACTTGATGGAAAAGATTGGATAGCCCTCATCTCTATGCTGGGCTTCTGTCTGCAACTTAATTTGTTTAATTCATTGTCCTCAAGGCTGGTAAGGAGTAGGTATGTCTCAATTTAAGAATTGCTCAATGTAATTAGAGTTTTTTAAATTATTTTGTAAGTGTCTTTTAAAATCTATGTTTTTTTAAACTGGATTATTAAAGTTAGTTAGTGATTCATAGTTAATTTAATGCTATTTTAAGTGACTGACTTATTTTGAAGTCTTTCCTTCTAGTTGGAGTGATAACCTATATATCAAAAAATGAGAAAGGGAGGGCGGAACTCAAACTTATAACTAGTTGCCCAGGAAACAGTACTCTTACATTCTCAGATCAAATAAGTGACCTTTGCAAACACACAAATTAAAAACTGGCAAAGAAATAGATTATTTTACTAGCTCAGAAAATCAAGGTTTAGTTTACCACAATACAAACAATTCTAATACTGGCAAACAAATACTAACCTTAAAACTATCAAACAGTTTTAAGATTGGCAAACAAATATTATCTTTTACTATCTCAGAGAATCAAAGATTTATTCTCACTATACAAACAATCCTAACACTAGCAAACAATTCCAGCATTTACAAATACTATCTTTTACTAGTTCAGAGAAACAGTCTATTTTCCCACTACACAACAAGGATGGGTATTTTAGAGAAACAAAATCAGAAATAAGATGAAATTTCCTATTTTGTTTCAGGTCGTTTTCAAAATAAAACAATTTAAATTCCAATAAAATTATGTCAGAATCTCATTTTGTTTTGAAAATCTAAAAAAAAAGTAATCCATCAGACTTAGACCTAGGCTCAAGGTGGGGCCTCGCTCAGGGAATAGGCTGAGACCCAAAGCAGAGGCTGTGGCTTATTTACGAGCATGAAGCTGTTGCCTCAGACTAGGCCTATGCCTGATGCTAGGGCCTTGCTTAGGCATAGGCTATGCCACCTGAGTGTGATGCTAGGGTCTTGCCCTAGGCTCAGGACCAATGCCGCAGCCAAGACCCAAGTAAAGAAGAAATCCTGAAGAATTTTCTGGGGTCAAGAAATTTCCTGACCTCAACTTACCTTCTTCATCAGGGATCTGACACCATGACCAGGCCCAGGCATCAGTACCAGGTCTCCAAGCCTGGGCACTGCATAGAGCCAAGGCAAAGGTCATGGTGACCTACTGCAATCTAGGCCTACACAAGGCCGAAGCTTTGGAAATGGCCTAGGCTTCATCTGTGAATCCCCCACAGACTAGGTAGGTGGAGGCCAGGGAGAATCCTGACCAGTGGGAGGGATGATTGGTGGGCTCAGGAGGCCTGGTTTCTTTTCTTTTTTTTTTTTGTGGGTTTTTTAAAATGTTTATTTAAATTTTATTAAAATTAAAGAAACAAAATAACCATGACATGAAATTAAATTCATGAGGAAACCCCCCAAAAAATTAAATGAAAAACAAAATTTTTACTTCTTTCCACCCCTACGTTCACAAACAATTCTAACACTGGCAAATACTAAAGTTAAAACTAGTAAAGTGTTTGAACACTCACACAAATATATTAACTTTTAATAGATCAGAAAATTAAAGCCTATTTTCCCACTAAAGAAACAATTCTAACATTGGCAAACAAATACTATCTTTTATTAACCCAGAGAATAAAACTCTATTTTCCTACCTCCTTCAAGTTTTCATAACGTGTAAGTTAATCAAGGGAACATACTACCAGTAGTAACTCACACAGAATGCAATGAAAGAAGCAGAGAGAAGGAGACATTGGAGAAAGCTATTTTCAAATAGCGTAGTTTTTAAAGTATATTCTGTTTTAAAATTCACATATGAATATACTTAAAGATGAACTATTTACTTGTTTTGATGGTAATACAATTGAACAGTATGCTAAAAGATTTTAAAATGTGGGTATAAACAGAGCTATATTTGCTGGTACAATAAACATAAAGTACAAATAGATATTTCACCAAAGAATACTATGTTGAAGCTATAATTTTATGTATCTTTTCAACAAGTAAATTAATTTTGTTATTCCATTGTGAATCATTTTGTAAATGCATGACTGATATCTGGCACAGAATAATTTTACTGTTTGCCATAGGCTGATGGAAGTGTCATAGCAAATTTTATGTTGAGATGTTATAATACATCATTGTGTCATTGCAACATTATTGAAACCCTGAAAACAAATTCTAATCATCATACTGAAACAGATTACTAAAACAAATTCTAATCAACATAGTCATGAAGTTCCATTGGCAAGCATGAACAGCAATACATTTGGATTAATGATTCATGTGTATTTTAAAATGAGTAGTTTTGAATCAAGAATGATGTGACCTTCTGCATCTTCCAAGACATGGATATCAAGAGAAACTACGTACAAGGTCTTGGCTTTCAATTCATTTTTACCTCTAGGAAACTTGTATTAAGGTTGCAAAGAGCCACAAGTCCCAGAGGAAAGATTCTTATGAGTGAATGAATGTATGTCATTTCTATTTTAAAAAAATTATACAATATAGGGGTATACATACTAATCTGTGATAATTTGGATATGTATAAATAGATGTACAAAAATGCTATCATTTGGGTAAGATACATCAACTGACTCACTAAAATAATCACATGATTGAAAAAAATCTAATTTCATGAAGTGAATAAAGATAATGATATGCTAAAATACAGTGCAGAATTGTTAACATTACTGCATTACCACATGGTATCTTACATATTATGCCATGAGGTGTGATAACTAGATGTTTTATGGTTAAAAAAAAAAAAGTATCACACAATATTTTGACCATTCAAGATTTACAAATTATCACGAGAAACAACACTTCCTCAAAAAAAGTTTAAAAGACAGGCCTGCACAGCCAATCACTGTTAGTATTATGAGAAGAGTAAAGAATCACTGGACTCAGGTGTGCAGGATACATCTTTGATTCGTGACAGAGAAAAAAAAGATTTATTTTTGAGACTGCTGTCTATTGTTTGCTTATCCTTTATTGTTTCTCTTCCATTTGGCTTATCTTTGCTTCAGCCTATGAAAATTTCAACTGTTTTATCTTGGACTGTCTTGTTGCTTTTATAGCGTTGGGATGCTTTATTTTGAGTGTATGTTATTGGTGTAAGAACAAAGCATAAACGTAAATGAGCATCTGTGTGTGAAAATGTAAGTGAAAAAGTATAAGATGGCAGATGAAGAGGAAAAGCAAGAGTGAAGGGAATGAAAGAGAAGGAAGGAAAGCAGGTGAATGGAAGGAAGGAGAGGACAGTAGTGGAAGAGGAGAAGGAGAAAGTAGATAAGTCCTTAGAGGAGAGGAAGCGAGAAGGAAGGGAGCTGCAGAGGAGTGAAGACCAGGAACAGGGAAGAAGAATAGGGAGAGTACAGATGGGAGAAGTGATGGGAGCACCCACTGCCATTGATCTCCAAACATTTTGATAGGCTCCAAGGAACCAAAATATTCACAAAATTAGACCTCAGAGGGGCATACAATCTGGTCCGAATATGCCAGGGTGATGAATGGAAGACAGCATTTAATACCCGTGACAGCCATTTTGAATATTTAGTCATGCCCTTTGGTCTTTGCAATGCCCCGGCCCTGTTTCAAAACATGATGAATAAAATTTTTAGGGACATGCTTTACACTTGCGTAGTAGTCTATCTTGACGACATACTGGTTTTTTCCCAGAACCTCCAGATCCACCAATTGGATATCAAGACGGTTCTCCAGAGACTGAGAGACAACCCCTTATATGCCAAATTAGAGAAATGTTCTTTTCACCAAGAATCTGTTCCTTTTTTAGGCTATGTGGTCTCCAGTCAGGGGTTCCAGATGGATCCTCAAAAGACCAAGAGTATTCGAGACTGGCCCCAACCTACTGGACTTAAAGCTCTGAGAAGATTCCTCAGATTCACCAACTACTACAGATCATTCATTCATCACTAATTCCACCTTGACCACGCCTCTTACAGCCATGACGCGAAAAAGAGCTAATCATTCTCGATGGTCCCCAGAAGCCGTGATCGCCTTCCAAAAACTCAAGGAGGCATTCCTTCAAGAGCCTCTTCTATGCCACCCAGATCCCCATCGACCTTTTATCATTGAAGTAGATGCTTCAGATGTCGGGGTAGGATAGTCCTTAACCAACACGCTGACAACCATACCCTATATCCCTGTTCCTTCTTTTCTCTGCGTTTTTCCCCAGCCGAATTAAACTATGGGATAAGAGACAAGGAACTCTTAGCAATTAAATTGGCATTTGAGGAATGGCGCCCCTGGCTCGAAAGCACTCAACATCAAATCACGATTTACACCAACCACAAAAACCTTGAATACTTGCGTCACGCACGCCTGAATCACAGACAGGCATGGTGGTCATTATTTTTCAACCGCTTCAACTTCCTTTTGAAGTACCACCCAGCGGACAAGAACACTCATGCAGATGCCTTATCCCATTCCTTTTCTATGGAAGATGCTCCTGACGTCATATAATCGACCCTAATAGAGTACTACTCTCTGCTACTCACACAGTTCCAGCAGGGAAAACGGTGGTTCCACAGACCCTCCGGAAGAAGATATGCTGATGGGCCCACAATTCTCTAGTTGCAGGACATCCTGGACAATCCCGAACCTTAGCTACTCTACAAAGGTACTACTGGTGGCCCTCCATGAAAAAAGATGTTTGGGCCTACGTGGAGTCATATCCTACCTGTGCTAGACAGAAACCACTGCTGGGCTGTCCTTGGGGACTTCTTCAGCCACTACCCGCTCCAACTGAACTGTGGACACACATTGCCATGGACTTCATAGTTGACCTACCAGTGTCCAACGACAATAACACAATCTGAGTCACAGTTGACCATTTTTCTAAAATGGCTCATTTTGTGGCACTACCCGGATTACCTTTGGCTCCAGAATTGGTGAAACTATTCATACATCATGTCTTTCAGTTCCATGGCCTGCCAAGACATATCCTCTCCGACAATTTACAGTTAAGTTTTGGAAGGCTCTATGCTGAAAATTTGACATCTCTCTGGATTTCACAAGCACTTACAACCCACAGGCAAATGGACAAACTGAAAGAACAAATCACATACTACAACAATTTCTCCGAGCCTTTGTTAATTCCAGGCAAAGCGATTGGTCTGAGTTGCTTCCATGGGCTGAATTTGCATTGAATTCTCATTCTTTCAACTTGTCTATGGACGACAACCTTTACCTCCTCTACCAGTTCCATTGTCGGTACTGTCTCCAACAGCCCAGGTGTCAGCACAAGAACTGCATCAATTCTGGTAGCACACCAAAGAACTTCTTCAGAAGGCTGGACAGAAGGCCAAAAGATCTATAATGCTCATCACCGAGCCGCTCCATAATTTCAACCTGGAGACAAGGTATGACTCAGTACCCGCTTCATTTGCCTCAAACTGCCTTCTGCCCGATTTGCACCTATATACATTGGGCTTTTCGCAGTGCTTCGCCACCTGGGTCCTGTAACCTATAGCCTACATTTACCTGCCTCTCTGTACATCCACAATGCCTTCTACATCTTTCTTCTCAAGCCTCTCATATTATCGGAATTATCAAAGAAGATACCTGAACCACAACCTCTTACTGCTGAAGAGGACATCACCTATCAGGTCGAGGATATATTGGATGTGAGAAAGCACAGTAGGCACTGGGAGTACCTCATATCCTGGGAAGGATTTGGACCTGAGGAGAATAGTTGGGAGCCTGCAAGCAACATCCTTGACAAGGAGTTGATCCAGCAATTCCATGTTTACCATCCTAGGAAACCAAAATCCCCAGGGAAAGGCCCTAAGAAGGGGGGTACTGTTGCACCCGTCAGTCACAGATGGCTGTGACCTCTCATGCTCACCTCTTTTTTTGCTGCACCATCAAGTCTGTGTTGCGACCGTCGCTGCTTGATGCCCTCACTCCGCCCTCTCTACCTCTGTGGTGACTCCCTCCAGGTCTGATGGACGGCTGGCTGCCGCGACGTTTTCATGCCGTCTCCATCCGGTGTCCCTGGACCAGCTTGACGTTGCAGATCCACCATGTTGCCTGAAGACTTAGGGTGCACGCTCTGATTGAAGTACCAGCAAGGGCGTGAACCTCAGGGGCATCCCCCTGAGATGACGTCATCCGCTTCCAATATTTAAAGGTCTCTGATATCGCTATCAAACTGAGTTAGCAAGGGTAAGGGGTTTGCTTCGGCTACACCTCCCAAGCTACTCTGCCTCCTTGGACTTACCAGGGGTACCCGCTCCTCGGGGGGGACTCGCTCTTTTTCTTTATTTCAGATTACGATACTCGTTCCTTGAGGGCCCATGTTCCTGGACACTCTGAAGATTTTCTACTGCCTGGAAGCTATCACTGCTACAATCAATTGTGAGTTACCATCGCTCTCTTAGAGTTTTCCCTGGAAACAGGTACTTGCTCCTCAAGGGCCTAAACCTTTCCAGCTCCTGAGCTTCCTTGAGACCTTACATGAGTTTTGTCATCTAGTTCTATTCATGAACTCTGCCTACTCTGCCTACTCACTTTTCTACAGTTTCTCAACAGCTCAGCCATCCTGGATCGCTGTTCCAGTGTCTGAGGGACTGCAGCCTTGCCAGGCATATCAGTTCACTACTGCCACCTCTGGTGGTTTCAAATACCTGTTTAATAAAAGAACTAATGTGTGTCTGTATCCATACTCAAGCCTAGCCGGTGGTCCCTCTCAGGGTATCCTCCCAGGGATGTGGTCATCTGCCACCGGCCCAGGGATCCACCCACAACTACATCTGATTACTAACACCTCACGGAGATTCATTACAGATTGCTAACTCCTATCTCTAACACAGAGCTTTCCTAACAGATTGCTACTCCTATCAGATTGCTCCTCCCACCAGATAGCGGAAAGCATCAGATCCTGAACAGTCTGGCATCCTCCGCCAGTCACCGCCGACCTCCCTGGCATTCCCGGGATGGCATGGGTGCTGCCAACCGCCATCTTGCTTCTGGAGTCACATAGCCGCGTGCACGCAAGGGCCAGCTATGTACACGTCATGGCGGGAACCTTGGGGTCATCCCCTCCGGATGACGTAGTCTCGCTACCTGTACTTAAGCAGACTGGCCCTATGCACTGATGAGTTAGCAAGGAGTTTCTTCGTTGCTGAATCCACTACTATTGGACTTTCAGTTCCAGTTCCTGGATGCTGTGTGAACGCTCTGAGTACCCACTCCTCGGGGGCTCTTCCGCGTTCTTAGGCTATCCACTCCTTGGAAGGCCTTCCTGCTTTGAACTCCTGTTTGTTCTACTTCTCAGGACTTCTCTTGGAACCATGCTTCGTGAGAACTTTCCTCATACTTCAACCCTACCAAGCCATGCTGGGATTCCCTGTGGTGTACCCCATGCCTCGGGCCACTACTGCGCTCTCCTCCTCAGGATTTGCTTCATCATACACCGCACTGCAGATTGCTGCCTCAACTTCCTCAGGTACCTTCTGAGCTTCCGTACCTCTGACTACCTCAGCGTCACCATCAGTGTACAGTCATCCTCGGCCTACCCCGCGCTGCGGGCCATTACCGGATCTGCACACCTGAGATAATTGCTTCATCACTGAGAAGGCTGTCTGGTGTACCCTGCTGTGTGGGCCAGTACCAGATCTGCACATCAGAGCTAACTGCTTCACTACAGGGAAGGCTGCCTGGCATACCCCAATCCGTGGGCCACTACTGGATATCTACATCTGAGGTATCACCCTGGGCATATCCCTTGCTCAAGAACTATATCTCTACTGCAGTCCCCACTCCACGGGTTCTGCTCAGGAACAATTCTTTAAATGCAGTTCCCCGCTCCACAGGTTATGTTCTTTCTCCTCTATAATAAAGTCTCTCTTATAGTTGTGTCCTAAGCCTCTGAGACCTCGCCTACCAGCAGTGAGGCTCACAAGGCTCCTCCCTGATGGTGAAGTCATCTCTCACCTCGGCCCAGGATTCACATCCATACCAAAACATAACACAATTATATCATTGCAGCAAGCATCCCAGAATGCTAATAAAGCTACTTGACAGTTTGAAATCCAAAAAGAAAAAAAAACTGACCGTTTTTAGAACTGGGTGTTGATGCAGTGCTCAGCTCCTCAGGCCTAATAAAAGTATCAAGAGCATAAAAAAGGAGAAGGGACGGTAAATAGAAAAATATAGAGTATGACTGGGAAGTATGTATGAGTGTGTGTTTAGTGCAAAGGTTTCATTGAGGTAAAGAGAAGAATACAACAGAGTTACTGATAAAGTTAATGCTGTCCCTGCCGATTGAGAGCAGCTTAGTTTAATAGGTATAAGACTGGAAGATATTGTCTGAAATAAAACTCACACACAGTGAGCAAAGAAAGATTTGCTGAAGGGACAAATGAACTGTAAAGGCACAAATGTTTCAGAGTCAGCCCTGCAAAAGAAGTTTGATTAATGATTAGCTTATAAATAAAAGCTGACCAGAGACAAAAGAAAGTGACAGTAACTTTCATCACATTCACATCCCTTCATGACAAAGTTGCCAAATTGAAACTTAAAACAACAGAGAAGCACTTGTCTGAGCAGTGAAATCATTAAGTATCAATGTAATAGCAATTCTGTAAGTTATAAGTGAAGCAAGCTTTTAGAGCTAAACTTATGATGGTGTGAATGAATACAGATTCTGTTCCTTCTCACAGAATAGGGTGCATTGATTATTATTTTTTATAAAGCTGGTTAACACAGTTCACTAAGATATCAAGGAACATAACACCTAGGGAACTGACCACATAACTAGTCTGTGGAAGAAGTTTGTTATAGGGAGGTAACCTCTCTTTTTGTTTTGTATAAGTTAGGCTAGTAGGAAAAAAATCAGAAGAGCCAGAAGGAAAAGACAAGAAGAACAGCGGAGCCTACAGAGACTTTCAACCAGTCTTGCAACAGTCTGAGGAAGCATAAAGCTAAGTATACACTGGATATACCAAAATAGCCAGATCTTAGCTTAAAGTATACAAAAGTCAAACAAAT
This sequence comes from Rhinatrema bivittatum, assembly GCF_901001135.1. NCBI lineage: Eukaryota > Metazoa > Chordata > Amphibia > Gymnophiona > Rhinatrematidae > Rhinatrema > Rhinatrema bivittatum. Next base: position 534,754,429 of record NC_042616.1, on the reverse strand, counting down.
ATATAGGAAGAGACAAAAGATACAGAAAAGAACCTAAAGAAAAAGAAAGAAACACACATAGAAAGAAGAAAAAAGAAAGGAAACAAACTAACAAAATATAAAAGTCATATACTTACCTGAACAAGAACATAAGAAAGTTCTTGTTGACCTGAAAGACCTATAAAGGACACAAAGTCTCAATTCTTTAAGGAAAAACACTAAAAAGATAAAAGTAAAGTTAGTTTAATAGTTAAAGAAGATCAACATAAGTACCCATCTAATAATAAATGTCCCATTTTCTTGTTGATAAGTTTACATAGGTCTTGTTCTGTATGAAATTAGAATTATTAATACCTGCATAAAGAAAGAAAATATATAAAGTGTATTATAAGTACAATTCTAACAGAAATGTATTCCATACTAAGAAAGAATAATTATTTAACTTTAATAAAAAAAGAAATTCTTCATTTTCATAATACTGTAAAGTGAATTGTATCTATTGTGTTTATATATCCTTACCTCCTCTTCCTAGCTTGCAGGAAATTGCTGGGTGGGTTGTGAACATCTATCCCTGTGTGAGACCTAGTTGGGGGGAATGCATTAAACTGCACCCCTATGGGTAACACTTAAGAGCTTGCTGCCTTGGTCACATGACTACACTCTTAACATCAACCTTCACCATGACAGCAGTCTTTACCATGCAGAGGCAGTGGTTTTCATTTGGCATAGTTGGCAGGATTGAGAAAACTTTTATTACAAAGCACAGATTTTATAGACTTTTTCCAGAGTCTCATCAATATTGGAGGAATTACAATGTTTATTAGAATGATTAGGAAATAGATAGGCAGCATATGAAGAAAGGCAGAGAGTGTGAGAAGAGGAACAGAAAAATTATTTCAGCTAATATGATAGAACTACACCAGAGTATAATTAAAGTTATGAAACATATAAATACACTTGTAGTTTGGAAGAAGAAGTAAATGAATGGCAAGAGCCTAGCACACAGAGAAGAAGTTTCAATTATGGTAGCCATGCATATTATCCAGAAGATTTTGAGGAAGTACCAATCTTGTCATGGAGAAAAATATTCAGAAGAAGATGTAAAGAGGAAGAAAGAAAACAACAAGAAGAGGCATCAAGTCTGAGAGGAAAAGAGTAAAATCAAAGTTCATGTGATGCAAAAAAAAAACTTAATAAGTTCTACAGAAAATATAAAGAGTGTGCAGCTGGATGAGAAAATGAAGCTCCAGTGTCCATCTAAAAGAATACAAGCATAGAATAGAGTAGAAAAAAGTACAAACGATATATCTGCACAAAATTCAGTAAAAGAAGAAATGTCATCAAGGAAAATCATACCTGAAAAAGAAAGAAGTGGTATAATAAAGAAATCAGGATCAGAAATGGCCCTGTTGGTAAACAAGACTGTGAAAGGGAGTCAGGTGAAAAAAATTGGAAGAGAAAGCTAGGAAATATTTTGAGAAAACCTGTACAAAAACAGATTTTCATTTTCCTGTACAGTTGTTAAAAGGGGACATCCATCCTGAAGAGAAAAATCTGGTAGACATGGAAATAGAAGACAAAGCTCATTTTATGCAATGGGAAGAGATCTCACTGAAACCCATTCTTGCCTAAACAATTGATACTACAGAAACCGATGAAGATAATTGTCCATGACTACATGAAAAGACTTTGAAAATTATAAAAGCTGAGAAGGAGTTCTGAGAACTTTCCCAGTCAGAGCCAATACAGAATTTAGAACCATCTGGGGAGTTTAAGTTGATATTACATAAGAACATAAGAACATAAGAAAATGCTATACTGGGTCAGACCAAGGGTCCATCAAGCCCAGCATCCTGTTTCCAACAGTGGCCAATCCAGGCCATAAGAACCTGGCAAGTACCCAAAAACTAAGTCTATTCCATGTTACCATTGCTAATGGAGGTGGCTATTCTCTAAGTGAACTTAATAGCAGGTATTGGACTTCTCCTCCAAGAACTTATCCAATCCTTTTTTAAACACAGCTATACTAACTGCACTAACCACATCCTCTGGCAACAAATTCCAGAGTTTAATTGTGCGTTGAGTAAAAAGAACTTTCTCCGATTAGTTTTAAATGTGCCCGATGCTAACTTCATGGAGTGCCCCCTAGTCTTTCTACTATCTGAAAGAGTAAATAACTGATTCACATCTACCCATTTTAGACCTCTCATGATTTTAAACATCTCTAGCATATCCCCCCTCAGCCATATCTTCTCCAAGCTGAAAAGTCCTAACCTCTTTAGTCTTTCCTCATAGGGGAGCTGTTCCATTCCCCTTATCATTTTGGTCACCCTTCTCTGTACCTTCTCCATCACAATTATATCTTTTTTGAGATGCAGTGACCAGAATTGTACACAGTATTCGAGGTGTGGTCTCACCATGGAGCGATACAGAGGCATTATGATATTTTCTGCTTTATTCACCATTCCCTTTCTAATAATTCTCAACATTCTGTTTGCTTTTTTGACTGCCGCAGCACACTGAACCGACGATTTCAATGTGTTATCCACTATGACGCCTAGATCTCTTTCTTGGGTTGTAGCACCTAATGTGGAACCCAACATTGTGTAATTATAGCATGGGTTATTTTTTCCTATATGCATCACCTTGCACTTATCCACATTAAATTTCATCTGCCATTTGGATGCCCAATTTTCCAGTCTCACAAGGTCTTCCTGCAATTTATCACAATCTGCTTGTGATTTAACTACTCTGAACAATTTTGTGTCATCTGCAAATTTGATTATCTCACTCGTCGTATTACAAGAGGATGAGAAAAGAACAAAGGATAGAGAATACTGGAAATCAATGCTGACTGAAAAGCAGAGAAAGACAGAGGCTCAATTTTAGCATATCCGTTTGCACCAGGAACATGAGGAAAAGCAAGATATACAGCTGAAGAAACTCCAGGAGCAGAAGGAAGAGCTCACTATGAAGTTGCTCTAAAAGGACCAAAAGCTCAAATCCCAGCAGTAGATGTTTCAGGAACAGAAGGAAGAGAAGGAAGCCAGAGAACTTTCCTCCAGGAGGAATTATTATAATTAAAGGTCATACTTCAGAAATGGACAAGTGAGGTGGAATACCTGAGAGAGAGTGAGGAGCAGAAAAAGACATGCACAAACTCTCCTCAAGCCACATTAGTGTGTTCTGAGATAGCACAACATCTCCAAATGTAGACACTAGTAGCAACAAGAGAATGGGAGGAGGAACAGAAGAAGGCTCTGCAGAGGAATTGCTTCCACATGAAAGAGACACTGCATGAGAGTGACATTAAAGTGGCAATATTGAAAGAGAAAATAGATGAAAGTGAAAAGGGACAAGGTGACACTAAATGTTAAGAGAGACATTCTGAAAAGTTAGTTAAAGAAACTTTTTATGTGTATCATAGAGAGAGACAAGAAGATTGTTTATTTGGGAAAGAGAATATAGGAGAATGAAGTAAGAAAGACATGGTGAGTGAAATGACATTTATTCAAGGTTCTCAGGAAAAAGAAAGATGAGGAGATGGATACGCCATTTAAAGATACAGTGTCAGAATCTGAACAAGAATGTTACTTAGAGGTTAGGGATAGCATTCAGGAATTGAAGAAAATTGCTGGAGCAGAGAAAATAAAGGAAAACCAGGTTGAGATAAGTAAAGCTGTGGGAGAGATAAAGACAGCTGTCAAAGAGGTAGTACTAAAAAAAATCAATGCTTAGAAAAGAATGATGAAAGTCTCAATATAAAAGAAGTTGCCAGCAGATTCAGCAATACAGTATCTAGCAAGGCACACTGTTTTTTTTCCTTGAACAGTGAAATAGAGTTGAGAAAATTAATGGTCACTAGTTTTGTCAATCCCTCCCTATACTCCTTTATATAATCCGTGTTCTTTTTAAGTTAGTTATTAAACTACTGGACAACCTTAATTGATTATTCTTCTGTAAAAATTGTTCTTATTGATAAAAAACTTAAAAAAGAAGTAAAGCAATGGAAGACATGGCCAATACTCACCAAATTCCATAAGTTCATTCTAAAATCTCTCAATCATGATCCAGTCTTATGGGATATTAGGGGTGTGTATTCGTTTTGAATGAATGCGCAATCCGCAATGTATAGGTCCCTATTTGTTGCATTTGTGGGGTTACTATGTCACAGGGGCTACTGGTGCCATTGGTCGGCCCCTGTCATATGGTAGGAGCACAAGATGGCGCCAGGACGAAGGCGGGACCAAGGCCTCCGGTACATCGGCCGTGCCAGGGGATTACGCGCCGGCTGCAACCTACGCCTGCCCGGAGGCAGGCATAAATAATAAAATAAAGGTAAGGGGGATGATTTAGGTTGGTCTGGGGGGCGGATTAGATAGGGGATGGGAGGAGAAGGTGGGGGTGGAAGGAAAGTTCCCTCTGAGGCTGCTCCGATTTTGGAGCAGCCTCAGAGGGAAAAGGGAAAGCCATCAGGGCTCCCCTAGGGCTTGGTGCGTGCATGGTGCACAAGTGTGTACCCCTGGCATGCACCAACCCTGGATTTTATAACATGCACGCGACTGCATGTGCATGTTCTAAAATCGGGAGTACATTTGTGCGCACCGGGTTGCGCTCAGAAATGTACACCCGCGCATACGTCTTAAAATCCGGCCTTAAGTGTTTCAACCAAGTAAAAAAAGTTAAAGTGGAGAAGAGAATGAAGTAATCTCACTAAAATAGAATAACTATGCAAAAACAGTATGGATACCAGTTAATGGGTTGTTTCTAGGAGTAGAGAGAAAAGTGCTTGTGTCTTTGGGGCTCAGTCTAGTGCCTAATTCCCCTCGGGATCCTGTGGGGGTAGGGGGTCTAGAACCCATCCAGTAGCCCCAGCTAGTAACTAGAGCTATGATGACTGTAAAGCTTTCTTAATGAAATTTTATATTAGGGAAGCTATGCTCTTGTTATAAATGTTACTAAATGAGAAGAAACACTCTCTATTAACAAACATACTGTGATCAGTAATGTTTATATTCAGCTATACATTTTTTCATCTTTACTGAAGAGCATGAGAGCATTATGGTTGAAGTTAAAATAAATACTGAATGTTGAGGTCAACATTATTTCTATGTTGGGGGAATGTAAATAGGATGTCCATAAGTTAAAAGAGACAAGAAGGTTATCTGGGTCAAAAGTCTGGCAGGTAACAGCCTGACAGGAGAGGCTGGTGTAACTCGAAGCATCATGCAGCCACAGAGTTCCAAGAGCAATGATGTCATTGTAGCAAGCATCCCAGAATGCTAGTAAAGCTAGTACAGCTACTTCACAGTTTGGAATAAAAAAAATAGACTGCTTTTAGAAAAGGAGCTCTGATGTAGTGTTAAGTTCCCCAGGCTTAGTAATATCAAGAATATAAAAATGAGAAGGAATGGTACAAAGAAAAATAGAATATGACTGAGAAATATGTATGATTGTGTTGAGAGCAAAGGTTTCTGTAAAATAAGGGGAAGAATAGAACAGAGTTACTTGTAAATTTAATGCTGCCCTGTCTGATTCTGAGCAGATTAGTTTATCAGGTATAAGACTGGAAGATATGTCTGAAAGAAAACTCGCACACAGTGAGCAAGGAAAGATTTGCTAAAGGGGCAAGTGAAGTATCATGGCACAAATATTACAGAGTGACCCCTGCAAACAAGGTTTGGTTAATGATTAGCTTATAAATAAAAGCTGACCAGAAACAAAAGAAAGTGTCTAACTTTCATCACATTCATATCCCTTCATGACAAAATAGCCAAATTGAAATTTAAGGCAACAGAGAAGCACTTGTCTGAGAAGTGAAATTCTAAAGTAGCAAATTAATAGCAACTCTATAAGTTATAAGTGAAGCAAGATCTCTGTGCTCAATGCATGATGGTGTGAATGAATACAGATTCTCTTACCTTTATACCTAGAGAATTCAGCACATAACTAGTCTGCGGAAGAAGCTCGGTATAGAGATGTAGCCTCTCTGTTTGGTTTTGTATAAGTTAGGCTAGTATGAAGAAGATTGGAAGAGCCAGAAGGGAAAGACAAGAAGAACAGTGGAGCCTACAGAGACTTTCAACCTGTCTTGCAACAGTCTGAGGAAGCATAAAGCTAAGTGTACACTGGACAAATCAAAATAGCCAGATCTGAGCTTAAAGTATACAAAAGTCAAACAAATATATAGGAAGAGGCAAAAGATACAGGAAATAACATTAAAAAAGGAAATACAAATAGAAAGAAGAACACAGAAAGGGAAACCCTAAGATAAAATATAAAGTCATATACTTACCTGAATGAGAACATAAGAAAGCATTTGTTGACCTGAAAGACATAAAAAGGACACAAAGTCTCAATTATTTCTCCAATATGTGCTGTTGGGCTTTTCCCTTGTGGAGGGAAGGTAGTTCAGTATGGGGAGGGGATGAGGAACTGACTGCTCCAGCCTGGTAGGAGAGGAGAGTGCTAGGGTTGATAGGGATGTGAATCGTTTTTTGACGATTTAAAATATCGTCCGATATATTTTAAATCGTCAAAAATCGTTAGGGCCACGATACAATACCAATTCCCCCGATTTATCGTCAAAAAATCGTAAATCGGGGGAAGGGGGAGGGCAGGAAAACCGGCACACTAAAACCTCCTAAAACCCACCCCCGACCCTTTAAATTAAATCCCCCACCCTCCCGAACCCCCCCCCCCCAAATGCATTAAATTACCTGGCAGTCCTCCGTAGCGGCGGTCCGTGGCTAAATCGGGGGAAGGGGGAGAGCACGAAAACCGGCACACTAGATCGTGAGGTCTTCAGCCGGCGCCATTTTTCAAAATGGCCGCCGCAAAATGGCGGCGGCCATAGACGAAAACGATTCGACGCAAGAGGTCGTTCCGGATCCCCGCTGGACTTTTGGCAAGTCTTGTGGGGGTCAGGAGGCCCCCCCAAGCTGGCCAAAAGTTCCTGGGGGTCCAGCGGGGGTCAAGGAACAATTTCCTGCCGCAAATCGTTTTCCGTACGGAAAATGGCGCCGGCAGGAGATTGACTGCAGGAGGTCGTTCAGCGAGGTCCGGAACCCTCGCGAGATTTCCGGACCTCGCTGAACGACCCTCCTGCAGTCGATCTCCTGCCGGCGCCATTTTCCGTATGGAAAACGATTCGCGGCAGGAAATCGCTCCTTGACCCCCGCTGGACCCCCAGGAACTTTTGGCCAGCTTGGGGGGGCCTCCTGACCCCCACAAGACTTGCCAAAAGTCCAGCGGGGATCCGGAACGACCTCTTGCGTCGAATCGTTTTCGTCTATGGCCGCCGCAAAATGGCAGCGGCCATTTTGAAAAATGGCGCCGGCTGAAGACCTCACGATCTAGTGTGCCGGTTTTCGTGCTCTCCCCCTTCCCCCGATTTAGCCACGGACCGCCGCTACGGAGGACTCCCAGGTAATTTAATGCATTTGGGGCGGGGTTCAGGAGGGTGGGGGATTTAATTTAAAGGGTCGGGGGTGGGTTTTAGGGGGTTTTAGTGTGCCGCTGGACCACCAGGTAATTTAAGGCATTTGGGGGGGGATTTAATTTAAAGGGTCGGGGGTGGGTTTTAGGGGGTTTTAGTGTGCCGGCTCACGATTTTAATGATTACGACGATACTTTACACACACAAACGGCAACAATACGATTCCCTCCCCCTCCCAGCCGAAATCGATCGTTAAGACGATCGAGGACATGATTCACATCTCTAGAATGCAGGGCTCTACACTGAAGTATGAGAAGAGAAAGGTGGTAGTGGAGGGAACAATGCTGGAATCTAATTTAATGGGTGAGGGGAGAATGTACGCAATGCTGAGGTTCAGCCTGACTGAGGGGGGAAGGAGGAAAGTGCTGGAGTTGGCGATAAGGAGGGAAGAAGGCATGGGTTCGAGTTTCTAAGACAGCTGTTAAGAAATTTAAATATCAATGTAAAGTGGAAGCCTGCAAGAGAACGTGGAAGCACATTTTTTAAAAATTAAAAAATGCTAAGATGGCTCGGGGATAAAAGCTCATATGACAAAAATATTAGTGCATACATTGCCACTGATTCTGCCATGATCCCCATGCTATATTTCTAAAATTGTCAAATTATACTTTAGGCATTTTAGATTGTTCAATTTAGTTAAAAGTAAATTTCCTGGCATTTTCACAGTCAAGGATCAGTGACCAGCAGGTATGAATATATGTGGCACTGTAAAATTTGGATTGGTGTGCCTCAAGGGTCAAGCAAACTTGAAATGTGTCCCGATATAAAAAATGGTTGAGAAGATATGCCTTATGCACATTTTTGTATTCCACAGATATGAAAAATCATTCTTCCCTACACCTTCTATGGCACTATGAACTAATAGTTGTACAAAGCGTACCTCTCAGCCACCTAGCTCAGGACAGATAAGGGAACAAAGAAAACTAAAGCTATTGTGGATCACCCACTTCTGCATGAAAATGAACTGATGCCTAAATAAGTCAATGAAGACGGACATTATAATCAAAAATCTTCTCCTCTTACACTGACAGCTATGCCATTCAATCAGTATGACATGATGGCTAATCAGCTGAGTGTATTGGTTTGAATTTTAAAAGCTAAGAGCTTTGCAGCATTTCCACTGTCTATGATTGGGTATCTTGAGATTATTCCTCCCAGACCAGTATGCAACATCCTCACACAATTGTTATGTGCATATAATATTTTAGTTACTGGTATAAGTAAATCATTAATATAACCTATTTTTCAAAATTTTATAGAAAATGGATTGTTCAAGAGTTTTAGCTTGTTTTGTACTAAATGCGATATAAATATTTGTATTTCTTCTTCCCATATTTCACAGAAAGAGGCAGATGAAGCCAATAATTCAGAGAACAAGTTTCTGACAAATGTATGGATTGGTATATACATGTGTATATGGCCACAAGGAGATAGATATAGGCTAGGAATAGGAAGAAGAAAGATTTTCATTTCATTTTTCATTCCATTTTCTGGGTTGGTTTTGCATGAATTTTGTTTCATCCAATGTTTATTTCATTTATTTAATTAAAAAACAAAATAAACATTTAAAAAAGAACCAGAAATGAAAAAAAAAGAAAGAATTGGGACCTCCTGAGGCCTTCCAAGTCCTCATTCATTAGAAAACTTGCCAGGGCTACTTTCCCAGTGCAAGGGGGATCTAACACCATGGCTAAGGCCCAGGCTGAAGCCTGACCATTGTGTAGGTCATAGGCTGAGGTCAAGGTGACCTATCACAAATTAGGTCTACACAAATCTGAGGCTTTAGGCTGGGCCTATGTGTTGGGATGTTCTCAACATCTAGGCCCAAACTGAAGCCTTGGCCTTGCATAGACATAATCAGCAGTAGGTCACCGCAACCAGGCTTCAAGGCCTGGAACCGACACCTGGACCTCAGTCTAGTCTGGATCCTGTAACCTCGGCCCAGTCCAGAAGCCAGGTTCTAATTCCGGGGCCTCATCCCAGACCCAGGTCCAAGGCAGGTGCTTGGCCTGGAGGCCAGGTCCCAACCATAGGACCTTCACCTGGGGTCAGGCCCAGGCTCAGACCCAGAGCCCAGGCCTCTGATATCTTATGTTAACTCTTCTTTCTTCATCAGCAAAATGACACCATCTGCTTTGGAGTTGCAGGAGTTAATTAACCCCGTCACTTCCTTCCCAGGAAAGGGAGCCATATTGATATAAAGCAGCTCAAATGGGCTGTCATACATCAAAATAACACCCCCCACTGGAAAGGAAGCACCAGAATTAATTAACACCGGTGTCTCTCAAGCAGATGGCGTCATTTCATCAATGAAGAAAGAAGACAGAAGACATTTGAGGCCTGGGCCTGATGCTGGGATGAGGCCCTGGGGTTGGGACCAGGTATTTGGCCATGACCCAATCCAAGGCCCAAGCATCAGTATTCAGTGTCCAGGTCAGGTCTCAGCACCAGGCCTGGATCTGCTCTGAGGCCCCGGCATCAGTACCTGGTCTCCAGACCGGGTCTCAGCATTGGGCATGGGCCCAAGTCCCAGCCTAGGCTGAAGCCCAGGTATCAGGATCTGGCCTCTGGGTCAAGCCCTGGTGTCGGGCCTGGGTCCAGGCCTTGGTACCCATCTCCAGGCTAGGCATCAGGTGTGGCTTGGACCATGGCATAGGCCAAACCCAAGCATTGGGCCTGGGCCTGGAACATGACGCTGGATCCCCAATCTAGCAGGTAACTTGTTTCCATTTTTGGAGCTTAGCCTGTCCCGGCTGAGTACAGAGTCAGTCTCTGGCTGTGGGTGGACAGGGCTAATTCCTTCACCCGCTAGCATCTCAGCTGCTTCTTTCCTGGCAGCTAAGTCCTCGCCGGAAAACTGGCTACCGTACCGAGGCACTTGACTGAGGGAGGGATCACCAGAAATTAACCTCAGGAGAACTTGACTGAGGCAGGGAGCACAAGGTATCACTCAGGAGACATGATGTGTGATCAGTCCTTCTCTTTTTCCTTTTTTTTTTTTAAACAAGCAATTCCCAGTAGGGAGATTCATGTCCACCATCTGCTGGAGTTGGAGAATGCTGACGGACTGATGTCAGAGCAGGTGTATATATTCCATGACATCAGGTTTTCTTCATCTCCATCTTCTGGTAGAGGTGCATAACCCACTGGTCATGGATTAACCTGTCTGAATGCTGAGAAATGTACAATGGTTGATGCTCCAACCTGTCAATTTGTTGTGATGGAATGAGTAAAAAGCTTCTGAAGAATGAGTTTTATGGCATGAGGAACGAGAGCTTTGAATCTCTTCTGGGGATGGGAGAGGTCAATCTTAATCTTGAAGGGTGTCTGTGATTGTGCATCCCAAAATACTTTGTAAAAGGGCATGCTACCATGCTATGCCTGACATGCTAATTCATACATTCAGATGGCAATGTACTAAAAGGCACAACTGATTTTAATGAGATACATTTGTGACATGCATTATTGCAGAAGCAAAAGTATACGTGGACAGTATTACAAAAATGTAAATACTCCTCCCTGAGGTGTAGCTAATTTTTTGTATTAATGCAGTTGCAACGCAGTTTGCATGCCTCTTCTTTTTTTTTTTGTATTTATATCATTTTAAAACATATTTTCACAAGAATTATATCTTGATTGGCAACAGTAAGTTTACATACAGAAATCCAATAACGAAGAAGTCCAAATTCAATATTAATTTCTCTTCTTACTTATAGTCCACAATAAAGGATCCAATACTCATAACATCTCTTATAATAGTTATACACTTAAAATAACTAAACATTATCACAATTCCAAGCGCACTACTTTAATTTTAATTGGAATATTCACTATTTTAAAGGACTCAGTGGAGTTCAATCCTTAAGTCAATTTACTATTGCTTTATCCTTTAAAAAGTCAATCAATTGAAGAGAAGAAAAAAAACCAAAATAATTACCCTTGTAACTAATAAGACATTTACAAGGGTGTTTTAGAAAGAAGGTAGCTCCTATTTGGAACTCTTTAGCTTTCAACAGTAAAAACTGTCTTCTTTTCTGAGTTAATTTAGAAAAATCTGGATATACTCTCACACTCATAGTTAGAAATTTTTCCTTACTATGGGGGTCATTTTCCAAGTGGCTCGCACGCGATAAGGGGCGTTTTGCATGCGAAAAGTCCCTTATCGTGTGCAATACCATGATGGGGGCGGAGTCAGCAAAGGAAGAGGAGGAGTCGGGGTGTCACCGGGGCCGACTCCACGAAGATGCCGCAGACGACGAAAAGGTAAGGGCCTTATCGTGTCTGAGTTTGCGCCCAATAGCTACACCTTCTATTGTGGCGCTATTGGGTGCAAAACCGGCAGCGCATGACTACCCCCCGGGTCGACCCCCCGCCCCTCATTACCTAAAGTATCGCAGACCAGTGATATTTTAGAAAATGAGGCCCTATGTTTGAAAAATAACCTAAATATCCAATCTATGTCAGATTCAAAAGCAATGTAGTTAACAAAGTAGCCCCCTGAACTAATTCACTGTCTGAGGTTTCCAATATCTTGGAGATATCTAAATTGGACACCAATACATCTGCCTCAGCTATTTGTACCTCTTCCTGTCCTTCTACCTTTTCCTGTTTTTTAAAAGCTGGAATATAATAACCTTAACTAAAGGTGGAATGATGTTTCTGGAATTTTAAAAATTTCCAGCATATATCTTTTAAAACATTTCCTTAGGGGATACGAGAGGTAGCTTTGGAAAATTTATGAATCGCAAATTTCTCTTCCTATTAGCATTTTCTAAATTTTCTATCTTTACTTGCAGCATTTGATTTTCCTTTACAGCTAGATCTTGAACTATTTTCCAGTTTTCTAAGTCTTTTTTAATACTGTCATATTCATTTTGTTCTTCTCAATATTCCTCTCCAGATTAACCACTTTATCTTGTATAAAATTCACCTTCTCCACTATTGGGTTTACTTGAATAACCATTGCATTTGCAAACTAATAATTGCATCCATTATCACGTCTAAGGTTACTACATTAGGTTTTACTAAAAGTGGTACAGACAATTTAGACAGGTGGGCAAGATCTTTATCCTTTGCTAGACTGGGTTGAACCCTTCCTTGCACCATTTCAAGTGAAACAAATTGTCCCTCAAGGGGATTCATCTGGTTTATATACCCATTCCCTTCCGGAAGAAGTGGGCCCGTTATGGTCAAACCATTCCCTGCGCCTTCCGCAGTTTGGTTGGTCCCCACTTCAACCTGGATCCTGGATATAGCCGGATTGATTGGTGGTTCCCTATAGATTGGGGATAAGGATAGAGAAAGGTCTGGTGGAGAGCCCATGATATTATCTTCAATGGCATCTTCCACCTGCACCACTTCCGATCTCAAAGTGTGCTGAACATGAGTGTCCATGGGACCTTTTATTAGGGATCAGGGGGTAAAAGTGGGTTCCTCCCTCTCCTTTGCCCTTCTTTTACGAACGGAATGAGGCATTGAAATCAAAATTACTAAAACAGACCCCACTTATCACTCAAAATTGTGAAAAAGAATAATAGGTTTTTGAATCCTTAGAAGGAGTGAGAGAATAAGCATTTTACATACAAAAATAGCATAGAATCCAACCAAAGACTGTCCAAAGCTGAACAAAGCTGCGCGTCCCTTCGGAGCATGCGGCTTAGGCAGCTCGCCAGCGGTGACCTAGTGCCACTATTATGCTGATTTTATGGGCCTCAGCACCTCCCCCAATGATGTCACAAAGGGGGCGGAGTCTGTCTCAGACTCCTCAGAAATTTCAAACGCTGGGCTGATTTTATGAGCCTCAGTGCCTCCCCCCGATGATGTCACAAAGGGGGCAGAGTCAGAATTGTCATCGGGGCTAGCAGCCTCACCTCGAGCTTCTTCGGGGCCGGCTCACCTCTCCCAGGTAACAGTCTCTGCCATGCATGCTTATTCTTTTGCTGAGCTGATACTGTAAGCTATTTTGCAAGGTTTTGAATCTCATGACATCAGCATAGATTTCACATTAACACTATTGCAAGCTAGTTTATGCACATTAACAGGGTCATTTATCATTTTGTGTTAGGGACTTAATGCTAGTGTTAAGATCCTAACGTAAGTGATAACGCTGTAACACATGCGTTAATAGCACAACGCGCACTGGTATGCAAATATGCCATTTGCTATGCAAATGGGAGGAGTTTGGATGGAGTTAATGGTAATGAACAGCTCCTAACATGGAATGTGATAGAGTAACGCAAAGCACCGTGGGTTTTAACACCAGAAATAACTACACCTCATCCTCTGTAGAGAAATCAATTTGTCACTCTCTATTTATACCACTGTAAGAGGGGGAATCTTTTAACTCGGTGTGCGGTTTGGGAGGGTTGATTTGCATGCGCGGTGGGAGGTATGAGCGGCGGGGTTGACATCGCTGAATATTTTCTGCTGTTTGGGTCGATGCGGGGTGCAGGAGGGGTTGGTTTGTGCAATGCACTCTCTACCTAAAAGCTATTTATCTACCTACAAGCTGGGTGGAGAGTGCATTGTGCAGGTCAGCTCCTCTTCTGCCTTTCATTGATTCAGGCAGCGGAAGGTCTTTGGTGGTGTCGGCTTTGCTGTTCATGCCTTCTGCTGTGGGTGTGGAGCCACTCCCCCCAAACCTACCCCAACCCCCAAATCTCACACCGAGTTAAAAGTGAGTGACATTGATTTCTCTACAGAGGCTCTCTGTCTCTCGCTCTTTCTCTCTCTGGTAAATAACTCAAGGCAGCGTGCGTGGCGGAAATTGCTTATGTGATGTGGTAGCTTGGAAATTAGCCTAACCATGTCCCTTTTTTTTTATCCCAGGCACTATTTCTGCTATAAATATAGCATTTTGATAAATCTAGGGGTAAAAGCATGTTAACATGAAAAAACTAGCTTGTACATATTAAACACATGTGATAGCATGTAACACATATTAATTGCTTGGAATAGCATTAATCCACTTTAGTACATTGGCCCCTCAGGTGATGGAGCAGAAAAGGAACTCTAAAAGGATTTGGTAGAACAATCTTGATTAAATGTTTGTTATAATTTTAAGATATAGAGCCAGATGTACTATGCTTTTTCCCATGGACACAAAATGGGAAAAATCCTTTAACACATGTGGGTTATGTTGCGCTGGAGGTGGACCCTTGGCCTGGTGCAGGATTAGTACGGCCCTCTGGTCGCACCCAGAGAGCACCTGCAACTAGGATGCAGATCACAAGAGGAGACAGAGGCTAGCTAGAGCTTCACCAATAACAGTCCAGGGTTTCCGCAGGTTGAGCCCTTGGGTACCCGGACCGCCTGGACTTAGGTGGGCCTCAGAGGGTCTCCCAGAGAAGTAGTGGGAGACCCTCTGGTCCATCCTCTCGGCTGATGCAGAGAGGATGGACCAGACCCAAACTGGAAGCTCTGGAGACCTCAGGGAGGTAACATTTCAGGAAGGTTCTCTGGGTGAGGCAGGCAGCACCTGTGGGTCTAGTCAGGTGAAGTCCGCGGGTGGATTCCAAGCAGGTTGGTCTGGTAGTCACGGTAGGCCAGAAGGGAGTGTTCAAGTGAAGCGCAGGGTCAGAGCCAGAGTATCAGTCCAGAAGTGGTCAGCCAAAGCAGTGGTCAACACCAAAGTCAGTCCGAGCGCAGTCAAGGCAAGCAAGGGTCGGTTCCAGGCAGCAGACGAAGAGAATGGTCAGGCAGGCAGTGGTCAGTTCCAGGCAGCAGACAGAGAATAGTCAGGCAGGCAGTGGTCAGTTCCAGGCAGCAGACAAGAGAATGGTCAGGCAGGCAGTGGTCAGTTCCAGGCAACAGACAAGAGAATGGTCTGTACCAGAGATCAGTCTGAGGATACAGAAACTCATGGAGACACTTGGAACAAGAAGACACTTGGAACAGGATTAGGCAAGCTTACTAAACCACGGTGTCGACCTGATTGCCAAGGCGAGGTCCTGGAGACAGGGCCTCGCTATATATAGGGCTTCAGGTGATGTCATCAATCTGCACTGCCATCGGAGTTCCCGTGCTTGGCCCTTTAAATTGGGAGCTCCTCTGTGAGGCCTGCGGCGAGGAGGAAACCAGAGAGGGCCATGGTGAGCAAAGGGGACGGTAGGAGCTGGCAGCAGCAGAAAGACTGGAGCTAGTCGAGGGCAGCTCAAGGTGAGCAGGCCCGGTCGCCATACCAACGCGGCCAGGACGCGCAACAGTACCCCCTTTCTAGGCCTCCCCCTTACCGGTCTGGGTTTTTCTGGATGATCTCGGTGGAAGTCAAAGAGCAGGTTTTTGTCAAAAATATGGTGAGAGGGCTCCCAGGAGTTTTCTTCTGGGCCGAAGCCCTCCCATGACAGGAGGTACCCCAATGGCCTCAACAGCGTCGGACGTCCAGAACTTCTTTGACTTGTAAGGTGTTTTCAGGTTCCACTGAGTGTTGTGTAGGAGGAGGAGGCCTTCGGAAAGGCCAAGATAGGACCAAAGGTTTAAGTAGCGACACGTGGAACGTGTTGTGAATTCCCATGGAAGCTGGAAGCTTTGGCTGGTAGGTGACTGCTCCTGTGCATTGAAGGATGGAAATGGACCAATACATTTGGGAGCTAGCCGTTGAGAAGGTAATCGTAACTGGATGTGCTTAGTACTAAGCCAGAATTTTTGTCCAGGCAGGAGCAGAGGCGTGGTCCGATGATGGATGTCTGTGAAGCATTTGGCCCGGTCAGCTGCTTGGCAGAGCCGCTCCCTTACTTGGTTCCAGAGCCAGCGTATGGTTTGTGCTGTAGATTGGGCTGCAGGTGAGGGAACACTGAGTGGAACTGGCAGGGGTAGGCGTGGTTGATGGCCAAAGACTACAGCAAAGGGTGAAACGTCCGTAGCAGAGGCAATATGGGTGTTATGGGATAGTTCTGCCCATGGCAGGAGGTCAGCCCAGTTATCTTGCTGGTCGTTGACATATGATCGCAGGACGTTTTTCAAACAGCAATTAGTCCTCTCGGCCTGGCTATTTGTTTGCGGATGATAGGCTGATGTTAAGTTTAACATAATATTGAAATTTTTACAGAGAGACCTCCAAACTTTAGCAGCAAATTGAGGGCCATGATCAGAGATGATTTCTTGTGGTAGTCCATGTAAAAGAGTCGAGCTAGCTCTGGGGCCGATGGGAGTCTAGGTAAGGGGACAAAGTGGGCCATTTTTGAGAAGCGGTCAATGATGACTTAGTTTTTGGGTGCTTGCCAGGTTCTTATGGCCTGGATTGGCCACTGTTGGAAACAGGATGCTGGGCTTGATGAACCCTTGGTCTGACCCAGTATGGCATGTTCTTATGTTCTTAAGGCTAATTAATCTACCAGTTCACCCACTCCAGCTGCAGCTCATGAAGATCCTCCTGGCTCTTCAGCCTGAAGTACCTCCCATTTAACCCAGATACCCCCACCCAGTTATGTTTTCTCTTTTAAGATATGTATGATCACTCACACCAGATATTGAATAGAGATGTGCATTTGTTTATCATGAATTAGGCAATTTCAATGAAATTACCCAAAACTGATTTTCCCCGAACTACGAGGAAAATTAGTTTTTCAGGTTTGTATGGGAGGCGGGGCACATTTTATTTTTTTAAATAAAAAACCACCCCAAGGCTTACTAACATCCCTGGTGGTCCACCAGGGTCCCACGAGGGATTTCTCCCTCCGTGCCGTTGGGCTTTCTGGCCTGCCTCGCATCAAAATGGCGCCGATAGCCTTTGACCAACTATGTCACAGGGGCTACTGGTGCCATTGATCAGCCCCTGTCACATGGTAGGAGCAATGGATGGCTGGCGCCATCTTGTGCTCCTACCATGTGACAGGGGCTGACCAATGGCACTGGTAGCCCTTGTGACATAGTAAGGGCAAAGGCTATCGGCGCCATTTTGATTACTGGCAGCTGATGGCCCAAGTGCAGGAGATCACTCCCGGACCCCTGCTGGACCACCAGGGACTTTTGGCAAGTCTTGGGACCCTCCTGACCCCCACAAGACTTACCAAATGTCCAGCGGGGGTCCGGGAATGACCTCCTGCACTCGGGCCGATGGCACTGAGGGAGAAATCCCTTGCAGAACCCCGCTGGACCACCAGGGATGTTAGTAAGTCTTGGGGAGGGATCGGGATGGTGGGGAGGGGGTTGTATTTAATAGGGGTGTGCATTCGGATTGACCGCATTAGTAAAACGCAACTCATATTTTTTTTTTACTTAAAAAATTGATTCGACATAATCGATCGGATTTCCCACATATCGAACATAGATATGTTCGATATGTGGGAAATCGCGATTATTGAGCCAAAATAAAAATATAAACCCCCTCACCCTCCTTAATCCCCCCCCCCCCCGACTTACCACAACTCCCTGGTGATGGAGCGAAGAGTGAGGACGTCATTTCTGCAATCCTTGGCGAGAAGCATGTGACGTCGGTGGCACGTCGAGTGACGCGGCGTCACGTGATTCCCGGCTCGTTCGCGCCGGACGGCTCGTTCGGCCCAAAAAGAACTTTTGGCCAGCTTGGGGGGTCCCCCCCAAGCTGGCCAAAAAAGAACTGGCCCAAAAAAGAACTGGCCCAAAAAAGAACTTTTGGCCAGCTTGGGGGGTCCCCCCCCAAGCTGGCCAAAAGTTCTTTTTGGGCCGAACGAGCCGTCCGGCGCGAACGAGCCGGGAATCACGTGACGCCGCGTCACTCGACGTGCCACCGACGTCACATGCTTCTCGCCAAGGATTGCAGAAATGGCGTCCTCACTCCTCGCTCCATCACCAGGGAGTTGTGGTAAGTCGGGGGGGGGGGATTAAGGAGGGTGAGGGGGTTTAAATTTTTTTTTGCACATATGTACATATACCCAACTCATTGGATTTTTTTTATGTCCATATTGGCCGCAAGTGGGACCCCCTTTCGGACATAAAAAATATGAACATAAAATTTTGCTCTGCACATCCCTAGTATTTAATGTATTATAGTAAATTTTAATGCTTGGGGTGGAGTTTTCCCGTGTCGTTTTTTGGGCCCATTTCATTTTTCCCCATTTAGTTTTTTGTTCGTTTTTCCAAAAAACTAACCAAGGAAAAACGAACTTTACCCCGAAGCCCATCTCTAGTATTGAGCAGGAGTAAATATACACATATAAAAGACTTATGCATGTCACTTTGGCTGGTTGTAAAATAACAACTAATGAGCATAAATGGTGGTCCCGCTTCAGAATGCCCCTGGTCCACTTCTTTTTTATATGCTTAAATTTACTCATGATCTCTGATTTACATGGATATTTTGTGGTTTTTAAAATAGCAGATACTCATGAATATGCTATCATACTTGGCTATCTTTTATGTGCACATCTTTTGAAAATTGATCTCATAACATTTTGAAAATCCACCCCTTAGTGTTTGTGACAGATATTAGTATAAGTTCCTTTCCTCTAGCCTACAGGGAGGGTGCACTGTAGGATGAGAGGGTGCCTGAATAACTTCATGTTTGGTGGTAGAGATTTGTTTATTTGCATTGGTATGGACATCTTTTTCTTTTTTTTTTTTTTGCTGTGTGATTTTCTTTTTGGTATTCTTTCATCTGTTCTTCATAGTTATACAATTTCATCTCTTGTTTCTCTTTTGAGAGTAACTATATTTACCATGCACTACAATTTAGTAAAAAGGTTAACCATATTTAGAATCTTCAGAATATAATATTTTTCCATTGGACTTACTAGTGCTATTATGTTGCTATGCTTTCAATTTTGTTTAGCAATCTATGTAATTATCCATGTTAAAATCAGTGGATAATTCAGATTATCCACCAGTTTTAACATGGAATGTACTAATGATATGCAGAAGGCAAAAGCTTTACTGTGGCCACATTACATACTGCATTGTTCTGTCAGTACTAATGGCTAGGGGTGTGCATTCGGATTGACCGCATTAGTAAAACGCAACTCATATTTTTTTTTAACTTAAAAAATTGATTCGACATAAACGATCGGATTTCCCACATATCGAACATAGATATGTTCGATATGTGGGAAATCGCGATTGTTGAGCCAAAATAAAAATATAAACCCCCTCACCCTCCTTAATCCCCCCCCCCCCCCGACTTACCACAACTCCCTGGTGATGGAGCGAGGAGTGAGGACGCCATTTCTGCAATCCTTGGCGAGAAGCATGTGACGTCGGCGGCACGTCGAGTGACGCCGGCGTCACGTGATTCCCGGCGAGTTCGCGCCGGACGGCTCGTTCGGCCCAAAAAGAACTTTTGGCCAGCTTGGGGGGGTCAGGAGGCCCCCCCAAGCTGGCCAAAAGTTCTTTTTGGGCCGAACGAGCCGTCCGGCGCGAACTCGCCGGGAATCACGTGACGCCGCGTCACTCGACGTGCCGCTGACGTCACATGCTTCTCGCTAAGGATTGCAGAAATGACGTCCTCACTCCTCGCTCGATCACCAGGGAGTTGTGGTAAGTCTGGGGGGGGGGATTAAGGAGGGTGAGGGGGTTTAAATTTTTTTTTTGCACATATGTACATATACCCAACTCATTGGATTTTTTTTATGTCCATATTGGCCGCAAGTGGGACCCCCTTTCGGACATAAGAAATATGAACATAAAATTTTGCTCTGCACATCCCTGCTAATGGCTAACTCTAAGAAGGGTTTCCTAGCAGTGCATTATGCAGCAGCAGCTTCTCCATGCTAACCAGCTCAAAATAAAATGAGCAAACTGGTTAAGAAAATCTCTTGTCCCCATTTGATCTTTGCTCCACTTCCTTCCCCAGTAGTTCAAAAAGGTCTCTGGGATTTGTTCCTCCACCACCCCACTCTCCAGTATAAAAAATGATTCCCAAGCCTCTCCTCCAGATTTAATACTTACCCTTACCCAGCAGCCAATGAAGGGTGTCTGGTGACAGGAGGGAAAGTTTTTACCTTCTGCCTGACCAAAACCAAATTCTAAAAAGTACAGGCTGACTTTACTCTACATTCTTACCTACATGAGATCTGCCAGTTCCATTTTGAATTTGGTGCCAATCAGGCAGGAAGGAAGTACTCAACCTCCTGATGATGGACATTTTTGAAGTGCATGGAGGTGGGGGATAAGTAATGAGTCAAGGGGGGCAAGGAAGTCCTGAGAATCTTTTTCTGTACCAAATGGCTGGATGGTGGTAGAATCTAAACTTGGAGGCTTTTTTTGCTGTACCATAGAGATGAAGAGGATATCATTCAGTGGTGGTAGTGAGTTGGGCCATAGGTTTACACAGTGCTTAACCCACCAAAGTTCATAACTTCCCCCATGGTTTACTTAATTTGGAAGGTTATGTGAACCACACTAATACATATTAGAAATTTGCGTTAAATAGTACATACAGAGCTAATACCTAATGACAAGAGTCTAATGAGATGATTTAATTATATTTTCCTCTAATGTACTTGGACATTATACTTAATGCCAGGTAGTCGGTTATATCTCTAATTTGCATATAAATAGCTTATTAATATTAACATGGTTAGTACATGGAGCTTTGGCAATGATACCTGTGAGGGTAACTTTCAAACCTATTTGCATTACTGGATTTATGCATATAAGTGGACACATGGAGATTTATCTTAGTATTTTATAAGACAATGCAGTGCATTGCCGCACAATTTTATAAAATACTGGGCAGTTCATCTCTGAAAATCCATGCATATGTTTTAGTACATGCAAATATTTCCAATGCATTGAAAGCACATGTATTTACTCACATATAAGCTGAGAAATTTCTTACATGAAATCAGCTTTTAAAATCCTTTTCAACAAAAAAAACTGGCCACCATCAGTTGTGGCCAGAATGCATCATGATGGATCCATTGCTATTCACTATGGATTAGCATTTCAGCGTAAATATAAATGCTAAAGTATAATATTAGCTGTTATACCTCATAGCCTGACATCACTGTTACAACCGCTTAATGTTTTCGTTAAATAACCCCCTTCAAGGATCGTGTTAGAAAGATGTGGCAGGAGTGGATATGCTCCAGAGATGCACATAGAACTAAAGGAGAAAATTTTATGAAGTCTGATTTTGACCTTGTTGCAAAATAGGTCAAAGATGCATGGGACAGCATTCCTTCAGACATAGTTTGCCATTCTTTCTTAAAGTGCAGTATAAGCAATGCCATGGACGGCACCAAAGATGGCGCGCTGTATGAGAGTGGTTTTGTTGATAACAGCAAAAGTAACATTGATGAAAAGATAATGATGACAATGTGTACTCCAATGAAATAACTGATGCCGATTTTGAACAACCATTTAGCACCACCCATGACGAAGATTACGATTTTGAAGGATTTTACTGATTTATATGGAGATTATTTACTGTATTAAAAAAATGGATGCTCAATAAAGTCATGCTTTGAAAGAATGGCCTACTACTGACAGTTCATTGCAAGCACCAGTGTAGGCTATCAAATTTTAAACCTCAGTCTATATACGGGTTTCACATTTTTCTGGTTTGTGAGGTTAAAAAATGGTGGCTTATACATGGATAGAATTATTCATGAGTATATATGGGGGATTTTCTTAACTTATTTTATAAACATACATGCCTATATTTTACATGTTAAAAAATATGTAAGCATTAAACCTTGATTTGTATATGAAGACAAGTATATTTTAAAATATGTACGCATATTAGAAATCACCAGTTTGCTGATATCTCCACCAGTTCACCTAGTCTGTCTCCAGTTCATCGAGAACTGGACAAAATATCAAAGTGTAGTCACACCATAGATTGATGGAGAGGCATTATGATATCTTCCATTTTATTTTCCATTCTTTTCCTTATAATAGCAAATATTCTATTTACTTTTTCACCACCACTGAACACTGAACTGAGGATTTGAAAGTATTGTCCATCATGACTTCAAGATCCTTCTCATGGGAGGTGATGCCTAATATGGATCCCATCATCATGCAACTATAGTTTGGATTTACATTTGTCTACAAAAGGGGAAGGAGTGCTTGGGGCAGACCTCTTTCTTTTACCTGAAGAAAAGAACCCCCAAAAGAAGGGGTAAGTTGGGGATGAGGACGTCCATGGTTTCTTTATCTGAAGTAGGAGGGAGGTAGGAGAGGGCAGGTGTTACATAGTAAAGGCAAAGGGCAGCTGGCACCATTTTGATAATGGCAGCCACCGGACCAGGAGTATAAGTTTGCTCCAGGGCCCATTCTAGACCACCACAGATATTAGATGAGTCCAGGGGGTTTTGCTAGTTAAAGGCTTTATATTTAAATAAATGGGAAGGATTATGGTGGGTTTTGGGTTTGTTTGATTTTAATGTGCTTTTGTAGTTCCTCCACCCCAAAAAAGTATCAGAAAACCAACACAAAATGTCATGGTTTTTCCTATTGTTTTTTGCTTTACCCAAAATGCAATGAAATAGGAAATATCTGTATTTCCAATTTTGTTGCAAATAACTTCCCACTGCTAATATATACTTTGTTGTTGATATTGTCAATGTTTCAAACAAAATCACATTCCAGTAAGATACACACAATGAGTATGTAGACATTTTTGATTTGCTGAGGAAGGATAGGGAGCTAGCAGAAACAAGACACCACGAGGGATACAATTTAGCACTGAAGGACGTCCATAATTAAAAATAATTTGTTACTTGGTTAGCAGCATTTTTAATCCCGTCTAATATTATAAGGGAATCCTCAGTCCTGAGATATGCTGTGCCTTGCTAAAATTTCAGGATGTAAATTTCAGGGTGTACCATACAGGATAAGTCAAATATGAAGAACAGTTCAGGCTGAATATGACACACCACACTAACTTAGAATGGACTACGAAAGATAAAGAGCTATGGCAAGGGTTGTGCAAAAGAAAACAATTTGGTTTGGTTCATTCAATCATAACGTAGGGCACCTTGATTTGTTTCATTAGTTTCAAATGAAAAAAAAAATTGTAAGTTTTATTCATTCATTTCATTTGCCATTTTAGTCAATGAGAAAAGCAATGCTGCTTGTTTTGGACTCCCAAATTGGGATTTTCTAATTATGTCTAATTCATGGGAAAACATCATCAGAAGGGTGAAGGCATGCCAACACATGAAGAGTGTCAACTTGGCATTAAAAGTGGCATGAAGAGTCTAAGGCACAGTAATGGGAGAAAGAGGTAAGACCTGGCCAAAATGATGAGACAGATGATGAAATACTAAGAGAAAATAGGGAAGCTAATTAAATTGGTAGTGCAGTAATATTGGGAGTTTCAATTACCCCAATACTGACTGGATAAATGTAACATCAGGACATGCTAGAGAGATAACGTTCCTAGATGGAATAAATGACAGCTTTATTGAGCAATTGGTTCAAAAACTGATGAGAGAGGGAGCTATTTTAGACTTAATTCTTAGTGGAGTGCAGGATTTGGTGAGAGAGGTAACAGTGGTGGAGCCACTTGACAATAGTGATTATAACATAATCAAATTTGAATTAATGACTAGAAGGGGAACAATAAGTAAATCCATGGCTCTAGCACAAAACTTTCAAAAGGGAAATTTTGAAAAAATGAGAAAAATAGTTAGAAAGAAACTGAAAGGTGCAGCTACAAAGGTTAATAGTGTACAACAGGCATGAATATTGTTTAAAAAAATACCATCTTAGACTCACAGTCCAGATGAATTTCGTGCATTAAGAAAGGTGGAAGGAAGGCCAAACAATTGCCAGCATGGTTAAAAAGTGAGGTGAAAGAGAATATTTTATCCAAAAAAAATCTTCCTTCAAAACTTTGAAGAAAGATCCATCTGAAAATAGGAGAAAGCTTAAGCATTAGCAAGTTAAATGTAAAACATTGGTAAGACAAGCTAAGAAAGAATTTTAAAAGAAATTGGCCATAGAGGCAAAAACTCATAATAAAAGTCTGCAAGGGAATCAGTTAGACAATTAGATGATCCAGGGGTTAAAGGGGCACTTAGGGAAGATAAGGCCATCACAGAAAGACTAAATGAATTCTTTGCTTCGGTATTTGCTGAGAATGTTGGAGAGATACCCGTTCCAGAGATGGTTTTCATGGGTGACAATTCAGGTACAGTGACCCAAATCACAGTGAACCTGGAAGATGTAGTTGGCCGGATTGACAAACTAAATAGTAACAATCAACTGGACTGAATGGTATAAATCCCAGGGTTCTGAAAGAACTTAAAAATGAAATTTCAGAACTATTACAAGTAGTTTGTAACCTACCATTAAAATCATCCACTATACCTGAAGACTAGAAGTTGGCCAAAGTAATCCTAATATAAAAACAGGGCTCCAGAGGTAATCCAGGAAACTATAGACTGGTGAGCCTGAATTCAGTGTTGGGAAAAACCGTAGTAACTGTCATAAAGAATATAATTGCAGAACATGCTATTACGAGGGTGGGTTCTTGGGGCGGCGGAATAAGGAACCAATGGGGAGGAGCCCCAGAGGGCCCTTCTGATGGCAGGCGAGGCTATAGGAGACCAGAGACTCCTCGGGTCCTTCACCATTACCAGCCCTCATTCCCCACAGGTTGGGCCCTTGAATACCGGTCCTGCTGGACTTACGTGGGGTCTCAGGCCGGAGGTGAAACAGAGTCTGCAGCCAAGGACATAGGCAGAGGGCGTACCCCGTACCGAAGCTGGCCAGGGTCTTGGCAGGCAGCGAATCTCGTAGTCAGGTAGGCAAGGGTCTTGGCAGGCAGCATATCTCATAGTCAGGCAGGCAAGGGACTTAGCAGGCAGCGTATCTCGTATTTAGGCAGGCAAGGGTCTTGGCAGGCAGCGTATCTTGTAGTCAAGCAGGCAGAGGTCTTGGCAGGCAACGTATCTCGTAGTCAGGCAGGCAAGGGTCTTGGCATGGAGAAGCAGAAGACAGGAAACAAGTAACAGATGACGGCAGAACCAAACAGGAACTGAAGCCAGGAGTAGCCAAGGCAAGGCCTGAGAAGCAGGCCCTGCCTTAAATACCTTCAGGTTTGGGAGGAGGAGTCCAATCCCCTCCCGCTGTGACCCCTGACAAGGAGTCAGGTGGCGCACGCACGCGTGCCTGGGAAGCCAGGAGTCAGGAGGAAGACCAGAGAAGGAGCTGCCAGCATGCTGTCCTGCACGTGGCACTGGCATGGTGGTCTGGAGTGAGGGCTATGGCGTGGCTCGCCGGCTGTGACCGTTGGCTGAAGCAAGGTTCCCGGGTCTGAGAAGGCAGAGTCAGCCGAGCCGGTAGGTGGAGGGGTCTGGCTATGGTCCCGTTCGGCCGACTTTTGCAACAGCACCCCCTCCTCTAAGCCCCCTCCCCGGGAGTTTGCGTTTCTTGGGATGATCCCGGTGAAATTGCTTGATCCAAGTCTTTATCAAGGATGTTGGTAGAGGGCTCCCAAGAATTTTCTTCGGGACCAAAGCCTTCCCAAGCAAGCAGGTACTCCCACTTGCACCTCCGTCTCTGGACATCTAGGACCTTGCGTACCTGGTAAGTGGTATCTTCTTCCATGGACATAGATGAAGCCGTGGGTATCTTCCTGGAATGCCAAGACAGAACTAAAGGTTTTAGTAAAGAAGTATGGAAAGCATTATGGATCTTCAAGGAGGCTGGCAAGCAGAGTTGATAGGTCACTGAGCCCAGTTGCCGAAGGATAGAGAAGGAACCAATGTAGCGAGATGCAAGTCAAATGGAAGATACCCTAATCTGATAAACCGGGTACTGAGCCAAACCTTTTGGCCAGGTCGATATTGAGGTCCAGCAGGCAATGGCGGTCTGCAAGTTTCTTGGTTGAGCTACAGGCTTTGAGGAGCATCTTACGCACCTGTGTCCACAGATTTTTCAGGTTCTCTGCTGTCATCTGGGCAGCCTGTGAGGGCACAGGAAGTGGTAATGGAACAGGGAAGCCCCGTGGAAGTGCAGGGATGAGAATTGTGCAAGAATTCGGCCCATGGGAGTAGTTCAGCCCAATCGTCTTGATGGGCATTGATATACATTCGCAGAAATTGTTTAAGGGAGCAATTCATCCTCTCCACCTGGCCATTCACTTGTGGGTGGTAGACTGAAGTAAGATCCAGATGGACGCAGAATTTCTTACAGAGACTTTGCCAATACTTGGCGGTGAATTTTAGGCCACGGTCTGAGGAAATGTGCTGGG
Organism: Rhinatrema bivittatum; assembly: GCF_901001135.1. Taxonomy (NCBI): domain Eukaryota; kingdom Metazoa; phylum Chordata; class Amphibia; order Gymnophiona; family Rhinatrematidae; genus Rhinatrema; species Rhinatrema bivittatum. The sequence goes on along the minus strand of NC_042616.1, from coordinate 534,727,832 downwards.
GTAGGCCATGGAATCGAAAAACATGCTGGATAAAAGGTTGTGTTAGGCGTGGAGCTGAAGGAAGAGAGGGCAGAACCATGAAGTGGGCCATCTTGGAAAATCGATCCACAGTGACCCAGATAACAGTGTTCCCTCCGGAGGGAGGTAGGTCCACCAGAAAGTCTGTTGAAAGGTGTGTCCAGGGTTCACTAGGTGGAGGCAGAGGCTGGGGCAAACCCCAGGGTTTGCCCGTGGGTGCTTTTTGTTGGGCACAGGTTGGGCAGGAGTCCATATAGGCATGAACGTCCAAACGTATACCTGGCCCCCAGTAGTAGTGTAAAAGACATGCCAGTGTTCTCGCCTGTCTAGGGTGTCCAGCAGAAGAAGAATCGTGATCCCAAGCCAAGACTCGGTTCCAAAGTCTGCGTGGCACCACCGTCTTTCCAACGGAAACTTTCTGAGTGGCTGCATGGATAACACGTGCAGGGTCAATGATGTGGCTCACACTATCGGGTGCCTCTTCCGGGGAGAAGTACCGTGAAAGGGCATCTGCATGTTGGTTCTTGGAGGCAGGACGATGGCGCAGCTCAAAATTAAAGCACGTGAGGAAGAGGGCCCAATGGGCCTGGCAGGGGTTGAAGTGCTGCACCTGGTGCAGTTGCTCTAAGTTCTTGTGGTCTTGAGTCTACGGTTCCGAGAGCAGGTATACTCTACCGCAAGGAGGTGTGGAGCCCGGAATCAAGTTGATAGCACAGTCCAATTGCCAATGGAGCAGCAAGGTGCTAGCTGCTTTCTTTGAGAATACATCCGCGAAGTGAGCATATTGAGGTGGGAGCCACACCAGAACTTTGGAGCTAGGTTCATGAGAAAGCTCGCTGGAAGCCAGGAAACATTTAGGGTTGCAAGAAGAACCCCAGTGGTTGACTTGGAGAGATGTCCAGTTGATCTGAGGATTATTATGCTGCAACCATGGGATACCCAGAACCACCAGGTGAATGACCTTCTGTATGACGTAGAAAGAGATGCCCAGATTCAGCATGGCACTCCAGAGGAAGGGTTGTATTGGTGATCCGACCTGGCAAGGGTTCTCTGTGGATTGATGAGAGGACCAGTGGAACAGGACAAGGCTGAGTGGGAATCGATAACTAGTCCACAATCTCTTGCATGAGAAAATTCCCACCGGCCCCTGAATCCATCAGAGCCAGGGTAGGAAGGCTGCAGTCTTGGAAGGTCAAAGTCACCGGCAAGGTGAGTGGAGGGACAGGAGCAGTTAGGCCTAGGGTCACCCCTCCAGTGACTCCTAGGCCCTGGAGTTTACCGGCCGCACTGGACATTGGACCAAGAGATGTCCAGAACCCCCACAATAGAGGCAGAGACCTGAGCAGTGCCCCCTTTGGCATTCCTCTGGCCACAAGGGACACCGGCCCAGTTGCATGGGCTCGTCTGGAGAGGCCTCAGAGTAGAACTGCAGGGAGGCACTCTGTGAGATGGGGTGAGGCCAAGGAGCTCCAGTAGTACATCGTTTAGATCCTGCAAGCTTGACATACCTCTCCCGGAGATGGCGGTTGATTCTTCCGTCCAGGTCAATTAACGCATCTAGCATTCCTGGAAGGTCATGGGCTACAAGCTCATCATTGATCTTAGGGGAAAGACCATCTAAGTATATCACTCGCAGACATGGCTCCTCCCAATGGAGCTCGGTTGATAAGGTGCGAAACTCCAAGGTGTAGTCCATTAGGGACGAGTACCCTGTCTGAGATGATTGACTTCCGTGCTGTCTTGCGTCTGCTGCCTAGGGGTTTCAAAGATGGCTCGAAAATGTGCCAAGAAACTCGAAAGGTCCAGCAGCAGCGGATCTGAATGTTCCCATATGGGCAAAGCCCAGGCCAGGGACTTCCCTTCTAGCAGAGAAAGAATATAAGTTGTCTTGGTCAAAGTGTCGGGAAAGAGTGCTGCCTGCAGGCAAAAGTGCATATTGCACTGGTTAAGGAACCCACAACAGTGCTGAGGGTCTCCTGCATAGCGAGGGGGAGCTGGTAAAGGAGTCACCGGTTGGGGAGGTGCTGCTGAGGTCAGCGAGCTGGAAGGAGGGATGGCCTGGACAGAGGTTGCGGCCACAGAATCCAAGCGAGCATTGAGACGTTCCATAGAAGCCGCCAGCGACTCCAGGTCCTTCTGTTGTTCCAGGACTCTTTGGGCTAGCCCAGGAATTGCCTACAAGGCCAGAGCCTCAGCTGGATCAATGACCTTGGCTAGCTATTATGAGAGTGGATTGTTGGGCGGCGGAGTAGGGAAACAATGGGGAACAGCCCCAGATGGCCCTTCGATGGCAGGCAAGGCTATAGGAGACTCAAGACCCCTTGGGACCTTCACCGCTACCATCCCTCGTTCCCCACAGGTTGAGCCCTTGGGTACAGGGGCCGGCTGGACTTACGTGGGGTCTCAGGCCGGAGGTGAAACTGAGTCTGCAAGCAAGGACGTAGGCAGAGGGTGTACTTTGTAGCAAAGCTGGCTGGGTTCTTGGCAGGCAGCGAATCTTGTAGTCAGGCAGGCAAGGGTCTTGGCAAGCAGCGTATCTCATAGTCAGGCAGGCAAGGGTCTTGGCAGGCAGTGTATCTCGTAGTCAGGCAGGCAAGGGTCTTGGCATGGAGAAGCAGAAGACAGGAAACAAGTAAGAGACGACGGCGGAACCAAACAGGAACTGAAGCCAGGAGTAGCAAAGGTAAGGCCTGAGAAGCAAGCCCTGCCTTAAATACCTGCAGGTTTGGGAGGAGGGGTCCGATCCCCTCCCATGGTGACCCCTGAAAAGGGGTCAGGTGTCACGCACGTGCACGCCTGGGAAGCCGGGGGTCAGGAGGAAGGCCAGAGTAGGTGCCGCCGGCATGGCAGTCTGGAGGGAGGGCCACGGCGTGGCTTGCCAGCTGCAACTGCTGGCTAAAGCGAAGTTCCCGGGTCCGAGGAGGTGGAGTTGGCCGAGCCGGTAGGTGGAGGGGTCTGGCTGCGGTCCCATTCGGTCGACTTTCGCAACACATATAGATAGACATGATTTAATGTGACACAGCCAGCATGGATTTACAAAAGGGAAGTCATGCCTCATAAAACCTATAATTTTTTGAAGGGGTAAATAAACATGTGGATAAAGGTGAAGCAGTATAAGAACATAAGAACATAAGATATTCCATACTGAGTCAGACCAAGGGTCCATTAAGGCAGGTATGCTGTCTCCAACAATGGCCAATCCAAGTCACAAGTACCTGACAAGTACTCAAACATTAAATAGATTCCATGCTTCTAATGCAGACAACAAGCAGTAGCTCTTCCCTATTGATTAATAGCAGTTTATGGACTTTTCCTTCAGGAAGTTATTCAAGCTTTTTTTTAAACCCAGATACACGTATTGTCTTAACTACATCCTCTGGCAATTAATTACAGAACTTAATTGTGCATTGAGTGAAAAAAGATATTCTCCGATTTGTTTTAAATGTCTCTACTTTCTAACTTCAAGGAGTGTCCCCTATTTCACTTTTACCAGTTCAAGTCCTTTCATGATCTTCTACACCTTTATCATACCCCTCCTCAGCCATCTCTTCTCCAAGCTCAGCAGCTCTAACCTCTTTAGCCATTCCTCAAATGGGAGCTGATCCATCCCCTTTATCATTTTGGTTGCCCTTCTTTGTACCTTCTCCAGTGCAACTATATCTTTTTTGAGATGTGGCAACCAGAACTGCACACAGAATCATAATATTTGAGAGATACAGAGGCATTATGATATCCTTCGTTTTATTTGCCATTTCCTTCCTAATAATTGCTAACATTGTTTGCTTTTTTCACCTCCACAGTACACTGAGCTGACAATTTCAATGAAATATCAACTATGATGCCCAAATATTTTTCCTGGGTGGTAACTCCTAAAATGAAACCTAACATCGTGTAACTAAAGTATGGGTTATTTTTCCCTGTATGCATCACCCTGCACTTGTCCACATTATATTTCATCTGCCATATGAACACCCAATCTTCCAGTCTCGCAAGGTCCTCCTGCTATTTATCATAATCTGCTTGCAATTTAACTACTCCGAATAATTTTGTGGTGGATGTGGTGTATTTGGATTTTCAAAAGGTGTTTGACAAAGTCTCTCATGAGAGGCTTCTAAGAAAACTAAAAAGTCTTGGGATAGGAGATGTCTTTTTGTGGATTGCAAACAATTCACCCAAGGGGGCGCCAGTCTACAGCCAGTGTATTCAAAAGTAGTTGTCTGCCCACAGCCAGTCTGCCCAGCAGGGGCACCTGTCCACAGTCAGTCTGCCCAGCAGGAGCATCTGCCTGCAACCAGTCCAGTCAGAAGAGGGCATCCACCCACAGCTAGTCTGCCCAACAAGGGGTTCCTACCCAGGCTAACAATTTCTCAAACAAGTCTCATCTTGTTCACTCAACTATGACCCCCATGTAGAATGGGATCCAGGAGAAGGGGGTCCTAAAGGGAGGATATTGTTATGATTTCAGCTGCTATGCAACCTTATCGAACCCTGACAAGGACATCTCCCTAGGAGCAGAGGCCTCCGGTGAGCCCCGCTCTGAACAGTTCTCACATCTCATCTCTGGTCTCTTGACTTAACCTTCCTTGCAGCCTCCCCTCCACCAGGAGACCTCAAGATTGTCCCTCCTGCCTGCACAACACCTAGACTCCAGCCCTACATAACCCTGCCTTGTTAGTCCCAAGATACTTACACATCAAGTCACCCTTGGCTCCTTGCCCTAGCCACTCTTTCCTTGCTCAGCCTTGCTTTGCCTTGCCTCTTGGCCTCCAGGCCTTCTGACCTCAGCCTTGCCTTGCCTTGCCTTGTCTCGTAGCCTAGGGACTTCTGATCTTTTGTTTGCCTTGCAGCCCCTGAGCCTTCTGACCTTTGCCTTGTGCCTTTTGGGCCTTCTTGCCTCTTGCCCTGCCTTCTGGTGTATAGAGGCCTAGCCTTGCTCTGAGGCCTATCTAGGCCTCTCCTTGTCCTGCCCCCTTAGAGCCTTCCTGTATCACTCCCTTCAGGCATGTATGTTCTATGGATTGTCTTATCCTTGTCTTGTCCTGTTATGTCTAGCATGCTTTTCCTGTCTAAGCCTCAGTTCCAGTCTTACCTGCATGCTGTTCCTGTCTAAGCCTCAGTTCCAGTCTTACTTGCACACTGTTGCTGTCTAAGCTTCAGTTCCACCCTTATCTGCATGCTGTCCTGCCTAAGCCTCAGTACCAGTCTTACCTGCACGCTGTTCCTAAGCCTCAGTTTCAGCCTTACCTGCACACTATTCCTGTCTAAGCCTCAGTTCCAGCCTTATCTGCACACTGTTCTTGTCTAAACTTCAGCTCGTCTTCACTGCATGCTGTTCCTATCTAAGCCTCATTCCAGCCTTACCTGTACTCTGTTCCCAACAAACCTTGCTCTAGCTTTACTAGGCTGTCCAAGCCTTGCTCCAGCCTCACCAGACTATCCAAGCTTTGCTCCAGCCTCGCCTTGCCATCCTGTACCACCCCCCATGTTCCGCCTGGACCCCATCCATAACAATGTACATATGTGAGTAGCCTGTACTTGTGCAATCGTTATTTTATAAAACTCAAAAGTACACACATATTTTACGTTTCATACACACATATTGGTGTAGAAGAAAGAGGTGATCTAGAGGCGTACCAGGGTGGGACTAACAGCTGGGTGCATAACTTATTATTTTAAAAGATATTTGAGTGCATATATTTGGCAACTTGTTTAATTTTTCACCTGCTAATTATATTGCATAATTATTTATCAGATTTATTTATTGTGTGTAATTGGCTGGGTGGAAGATCTGAGTGAACTCTGGGGAGATCAACCTGAAGAACCAGGAGGGTCTCAATGACCTGGTGAAAGACTTAGCGAACTGGTGGACTAATTGGTAAACTGTTATTTTTAATTATGTGTGCATGTTTTAAAATATATCGACGCATGTAAATTGGATTTTATGTAAGTCCTACTCTATTCTCACGTGTAAAATACTCACATATATTTTTTAAATAGGCATTGCATGTATTTGTGCATATGTTACAGGGTAGAATTCCGTGTTATAAAATACTATTGTAGATCTCAACGCGGCCATGCATGCGCAAATATGCGGCTGCATGGAGTTTTGTGAAAATTATCCTGTTAGATTGCACTAAATCATAATGAAATGAAAAAATAACTCAACATGGTTAAAAAAAAATGAAATGAAATGAAAAAAAATGTGAAAACATTTTGGCTGCCCATCCCTAATGGGAACTGGCATTCCCCTAACACAGGGGTGCTCAAACTGATTCTCGAACCTTCAAGATATTCCTATTGAATATACATAAAAAAATATTTGCATAGATAGGAGGTAGTCCATGCAAATAAATCTCATGCATATTCATAAGCATTATCCTGAAAATCTGAGTGGCTATGGGGGCCCCAGGGACTGGTTTGAGCACCCCTGCCCTAAAACATAATAAAAATAGAAGGACCGGCATAGATGCTCTCATTTCTGGGGACAGAGATTAACACCCTGTAATGGAGATCTGCCTTACCAAGAGGAAGCTGGAAGCTATTATGAATAGCCATTAGCAGCACTGCACAATCAAAGCTGGTTACATTAAAGTAAATGCAGTCACTAATAGTTCACCTGTACTTTGCATGTACATCATGCCGATGGGAAGGTTGTTCTTAAACTACTGAGGGAATTAGGAAACATCATCACTTTATCTTGCTTAATCAGGGTTTGAGAAAGGATTGACAGGTGAGGCAGACATTTTTAACATTTTTATAATAGTAAACCATTGTGGAGAGATTCACTGGTTTCCAGTCATGCAGTATAATGGTTTTTTTACTGAAACAGTAGGGGTTAAGGACTGGGGATTATCTATCCAGTAATTGGTGTGCAGAGCCTTGGCCAGATAGCTGGTTTGACAGTGTGACATTCTCTTCCTAAAGTTATTTTCAACTGTAGCAGTGTGGAAAGAGTAATGCTGCTTTTTGGTCAGATAATCTCTTACGGGCCGATACAGTAAACCACGCGGGAGAGCGGGCGAGCGGGCGAGGATCAGTTTGTGCGCGTGATTCAGTAACTTAATTTATTTAAATTAGGGCCCGCGGTAAGTTAGGGCTAGCATGTCCCTAGCGCCTCTTTTTTGACGGAAGCGGCGGCTGTCAGCGAGTTTGACAGCCAACGCTCAATTTTGCCGGCGTCAGTTCTCAAACCCGCTGACAGCCATGGGTTCGGTAACCGGATGCCGGCAAAATTGAGCGTCCGGTTTTCAACCCGCGAGCTGCGGGCCCATTTTAAATTTTATTTTTCTTTTATGTTTAACTTTTTTTAACTTTTGGGGCCTCCGAATTAATATCGCCATGATATTAAGTCGGAGAGTGCACAGAAAAGCAGTTTTTACTGCTTTTCTGTGCACTTCCCCGGCGCCGGCAGAAATTAACGCCTACCTTTGGGTAGGCGCTAATTTCTTAAAGTAAAATGTGCGGCTTGGCTGCACATTTTACTTACTGTATCGTGCGGGAATGACTAATAGGGCCATCAACATGCAGTTCCATGTTGCGGGCGCTATTAGTCTCGGGGGGGGGGGGGGGGGTTGGACACGCGTTTTCGACGTGCTATTACCCCTTACTGAATAAGGGGTAAAGCTAGCACATCGAAAACGTGCGTCCAAATGCCGGTTAACAGTGCACTCCACCGGCCTGTTAGTAGTTCAGGCTATTAACTCATTTACAATACATTTACATGAGCCTTGCAGGTACTGAGGGAATTGGTGGGAGTTTACTTGATAATTAACTTAATATTCAAAGCAAAACCCATGCCAAAATGTGAACTGCATTGCTGATGTGCTATCACATTTTCAGTCTTCTTGATTCAGGTCCCTGGCAGTGGAAGCAAAACAGAAGGCCTCTCGGATCCCACCATGGATTTTGGAATTAGGGTCCCAGGAGTAGCTAAAGTACTGGAAATGCTACTGGCAGATACTATTACTACTAATGCTTATCACTTCCCTAGCACTGCTTGATTTATGCAGCGCTGTATAAAAACATATAAGAGACAGTCCCTATTCTGTAGAGCTTACAATCTAATAAAACATAAAGGATGAAAGAGAATTTGGGAATTTCTTTTATTAAGAGAATAGTTAAAAATTAATAAGGCTATAAAGGGGATAATGAAGGGTTAAGATGTAAAAGCAGCATCAAAAAGGTGTGTTTTTAGATTGGATTTAAATAAGTCAAGAAAAGGAGCATAATACACCAATTCAGATAAGACATGGAATGGTTATTTAAGGCATTGGAATCAATTCCAAGAATCCTGTCAAACCTTAATGTTATACACCCTCATAATATTTAAGCAAAAGGAGAGCAACTGAATTTGTATTACATCTTAAACAGAGGAGAGTTTCTAGATCTCAGGCTGGGATGCATCTAGCGTGAATAGGCTATATTGCTAAACTGTGGGGAAATTTATACATTAGAAATTCTTTCCTAATTTAAAATTTGAAGTGATTGTGTAACAGAATATGGATCTACTTTACGGGAAATGCCAGGTACTTGTGACCTGGATTGGCCACAGGATTCTGGACTCAATGGACCTTGGTCTGACATAGCATGGTGTTTTTTAATGTTCTTAATTATAGGAGAACTGACACAAGTATAAATTGCAATACACTGTCTCCCAGAATCAGCAGGATTTCTCAAGGGGTAAGCTTTGGGTTTATCTCCCTTCACTCACAATGCTCTTGTGCAACTCCAAAATTAGGTCTGGATTTATCAAAATGCACTAAATATTGCATGCGATAGGAAAAGGGGTGTGTTTTATAGTTATGTGCATTTGTTTATGACGAATTAGGCAATTTCAATGAAATTGCCTAATTCGTTGTGGTTCGGGGGGGACCTGAACCACGAAACAGATTTTCCCCAAGTTTCAAGGAAAATTGGTTTTTTGGGTTAGTGTGTGTGTGTGTGGGGGGGGGGGGGGGCACATTTATTACAAAAAACCTTCCAAAAAAACCACCCCAACCCTTCAATTTTACTTTCTTACACCCCCCACCACCACCACAACCATCCCGATCCCTCCCCAAGACTTACTAAAAGTCCCTGGTGGTCAGCGGGGTCCCACGAGCGATCTCTCCCTCCATGCCGTCGGGCTGTAGGGCCTGCTATGACTCAAAATGGCGCCGATAGCCTTGCCCTTACAATGTCACAGGGGCTATCGGTGCCATTGGTCAGCCCCTGTCACATGGTAGGAGCAAGGCTATCGACGCCATTTTGAGTCATAGCAGGCCCAGGGACTTTTAGTAAGTCTTGGGGAGGGATCGGGATGGTGGGGGTTATAAGAAAGTAAATGTGAAGGGTTGGTGTGGGTTTTTTTTGATTCGTATTTTTTTTTTTTATTCATTTTTCCGGTTTTGGGTTCAGGTTCCAATTTCGTTTTTGGCGAAAATTGATCTGTGGGAAAACGAGTTTTCCCACGAAGCGCCCGAACTGAAACCCGACCCGAGCCAGAAAAACGAAGCTCATCTCTAGTGTTTTATGGTAATAGGCAGTTTATCACACTTTTTGCTAATATCTATGTAAAGCACAAATTGTGATAACTTTTTTACACTTTGTGATAAGTGCCAGAATTGTTGTATTTCCTACATACAACCACTGGGGGGACCATGTTTACTAGTTTTAAGCTCCTGGAGAGCCAGCCTGGCTATCAGGGCCTCCTACCACTAGGGGGGGGGGGGGGGAGAGAGAGAGAGAGAGAGTAAGCCTAGCCATAATGCCCTCATACCAGATAGGTATTTATATCTCTATGGGAGGCTCACCTAGTAACTCAAGATAAGTTTTAGGTATTAGTGTAGAGGTTAGGGGCCACTTTGACATTCAAAGTGAGACATACGAACAGAACAGTGCTCTCTTGTGAAGATTTGATGACCTTCGGAGTGAGGAAACTCACACAAAGATGAGATTTGTGTAACGTTCTCTCAACCTAGCTTGATGGACTCTCTACCTGGGTAACTAGGTGGGCCTCCCATAGAAATAAAATACCTATCTAGTGTGAGGGCATTATGGCTAGGCTCTCTTTCTCTCTCTCTCTCTCTCTCAGGATCATTTTCACAATGCGTGATAAAGCCCTATCGCACAGCTTTACGCAAATGAAAAAGGTGTAGTTAAAGCTGTGCGATATGGCTTCAAACTGCGATCCCAGCCCACTTGGCCAAAAGTCCTGCCTCAATATCCTCCCCTTTATCTCATTTGCATTGCACCATGCGTTATGGTGCTTTCGCATGCGATAATGGCATTTTTTGCATGTGAAAACGCCTTAACGCATGCGAAAATGCCATATAGCACTTTGATAAATGACCCCCTATGAGCTTTATCATTCCAAATAAATTAGGGATTGGGGAGATGCATATAAAAAAAATATTAAGCTTTTCAGGGGAAAGGCTCAAAAAGGTGGCCAGGTGAAATAAAGATGTTTACTCATACCATGGTAGGAGTAGCTTGGTGAAGGCTGCAAGAGCAGCCATGAAAAGAGAGGTAGTGGTACACAGCAAGGAGTGGTCTTTGTCACATGACCTGGCCAACAGTATTCATGGATCAAAATACAGCTGGCTAACCATCCGTCGCTGAGCGGAAGGCTGAAGGGCAGCTGCCTCACTAGTGATAACGGTTTTTAGCTTTAGTTTGCTGTTAGATGTTGACTAGTGTGTAGCACAGCTCCCATAGGCCGGTGAGGTGGTAGATGACTGTTTAGTGTAACTGCATATTTTATGTTGAAAATAGATTGTGGCCATTTTTATCCATTAAATGAAGGTGTTTAATTGTAAACTGTTCGAGGTCTTGCCATTGCTTCACGTGGGAGTGATATGTTGAGGAGGTATAGCAGATGCAAAAGGTACAGCATGCATCAGTTATGTGAACCTTGTATGTTGAATGTCTTTTCCATTTTGGTAGCTATGCAATTTTCAGACATTTTTTGCATCATGGTACCTTGCAGAGTTTTGTGTTATTTTCTCCCTTTTTGGATTTCTATTTCATGCTTACATATTAGTTTTTGTTTCAGGTTAAGCGGTTGCCAGAAAGCTAGAACTATAGGAACAGAGAATATTTATTTCATTGATTCTTCCTCCAGTAGTCGTGATTGCAGGTCTTTTATGATTTTCCTTAGGCTTTCTATATCCAAGTTATCTTACTAGGAGGAAGTATAACCTCATACCCAGCTGACACTGTGCTCTTTACATTCATTGTAGCTGTACTGTTTTTTACTGACCTGATGAAGGGAACATATTCTCCATTAGTAAAGATATATTGAGTTATCACCTACAACTTGCTTGTTGACTTTATTTCTTACTTGGCAGGGCTTATTTTTATCTATAGAACATCTATAAAATCAACATTAGCAAGATTTGAAGTTTTCTGTAGTTTTGCAGATCCAGAAGTTGTCACTGAATCACTGCTGTGGAACCAATTTTTAGCAAACAAATGCTGCCATCTTTATATACATAATTGTGTAATCCAGGGTTATTTATGAAGTGATTGGTTATAGCATCCCAATGTGGCATTGCTAATGTTTTATTCTGGTATTGTCTGAGCATGTTCCACCTTTTGGTGATTCACTCTACAGAGAGATGTTTCTCTTCAGTATGCAGCCTTAGAGGATCCAGCTCCCTGTAGAGCAAGCATGAGCTGAGGGAGGCGTATGCCAACAAAATTAACTGGATTCTTTCCCCATTGAGAATTGAATCTGTTCATCTTGCTGTGAGTTTCATGGGATTTCAATATTCCACTATTTAGTGAATTTCAGAATAATTGAATGGCACACCTGAACTGGATGAGTAAATTCACCTAAACCAGTGTTACCATCTTTACCATCTTATGGTACCAGAATTATCATCTTATGATTGAATTGTTAACTCCTACCTCCTCATTGGAGCTTACTGTTAGTTGTGTTAAATGTGTGCAAGAAAATAAACAAGACAGTTGGATTTGATTAGAGTGCCTCTGTGTTTCATGCTGGAGTCACATGAGCGCATTACCAGTGAGGAGGGAACATTTGAGGCCTAGGCTTTGAGAAAGACTGCAAGCCCTAATCTGTATCACTGATTATGTATGTGATGATGTGATCCACTGAGAATTGTAGATCAGTGGAATACAAGTTTTCAAAACAAATAAATAAATAGGGAAGTTAGAGTGGTTCAACTTACAATTGCATGAAGAGAAAGATGGCTAAAGTTGTCCAAAATCAAAACAGTTTCTTCTGAAGAAAAACATTCAGGATTCACTTGGACTGTCTCAGAAAGATCTAATAATAAGAAATAACACTGAGGGAGTAGATCCACCATTTCAGTCAGATGCACATCATTTTTGTCTTCCAAGAAAGAACTGGAGTCTCATGTTTAGAGCAATTAAGTTCCTAGAAGGAAGCAAATGAAAACAGGAATTAAAATTAAGCATTGTTTTAATATGTGACACTGTATTCTATATGAGCAGTGGAATTTTAATATTGAAAAAATATGGTTAGGTCAAGGTAGTTTGCTCTCATTGCAGATTTGCATTTAAATAGTATGTTAAGCATCCTTCTTAGATCACCACTATAAAAGAAGATTAAATCTGACATGAGTTCAAGACTCCTCTTTGTCACTAACTCCCTATATGGCCTTGGGCACTTTCCTTATCTTCCTATGCCTCCAGGATTCAGTTGAAAACAAGGCATGTATGGTAGCTTGGTTTTATCAGTAAAAAAAAAAAGAAAGCAATCGTTACTATTATTTTTAGAAGAAGGAGCTCTATTTTGCTTCTAGGTTGCAGGGAATGTCATATTTTCAAGGTTAGTTTACAATCTTGAATTAAGCTAAAATAATAATCCAAAATCAATTCCACAATTTGTAGTTTTTGCAAGACATAATCCAAACACAGAAAGTTAGGCTATCTCTACTATGTACAATAGAATACTTTATATTCAAAGTTCTTTTATCTGAAAACACCCACTCTCTAAAAAAAAGCATGAGTTTCGTCCCATGTTCTGTTACCTGAAAAAACTTCTAATATCTGAAAGTTGGTTGACTTCATATATTTCATTATTCAGAAAAACGTCTATTAGCCAAAAACAGATTGAGTTCCTATATTTTGTTAGCTGGAAAAACTTCCATTATTCTAAATTCTTTTAGAATAATACTCCCATTATTAATGAAAACTTCCATTATCTTAAAAAATGTATTACCCAGAAAATCTTGGTCCTAACTGTTCCAAATAAAAGGTGTTCAATTATTTTGTATATATTCATTCCTGAATATTGTCTCTTTGTTATGATAATTTTATCAACAAAACTATTATCAAATCTAAAGAGGGCCCAGCTCGGCCCATTTTGTATTTTTCATGGCCTAGCTAACTAACCTCTGTTCAGGTTTTATAGAATTAGCTAGAATATATTATACTGCTTTGAATTTGCTCTGACCGGTAGTGACCTTTAAAAAAGAAGAACTTATATATTGGTCTCTATTTCCTGATTTCTATAGATTAGCATATGGTTATACTTTCTCCATGCATGCATGCATATTGGAATAAAAAGAAAATTCTTATGAAAGCTATCTTGGGTATGATTTTAGCTTTTTACCTCAAGCAAGGGAGCTGGAAAAAAGGAACCTAGGATTTCCAATTAAGGATTAGGATTCCACACTAATATATTTTTGTAGTATGGTAATGGATTTTACATTGTATAGAACAGTGGTCCCCAACCCTGTCCTGGGGGCCCATCAGCCAGTCGAGTTTTCAGGATATCTACAATGAATATGCATGAGAGAACATTTGCATGCATTGCCTCCTTAACATGCAAATTTTCTCTCATGCATATTCATTGTGGATATCCTTAAAACCTGACTGGCTGGTGGGCCCCCAGGACAGGGTTGGGGACCACTGGTATAGAATACTGCAGCAACAACTATATACTATGAAGTATTTGGGAACTGAATATATTGTCAGCTTTGAAATTGCAGGAGTTCAGGATTTTCAAAATTCTGTGGATTTGTATAAGGTAATATTCAAAGAGTAGAGTAGTGTTATACATACAGAAATGGGCCTTTAGAAAATTTAATGGCCTATACTTTTAAACACATATGGGGAGAGGCAATATACAGCATGACGTCTGGCTAGATTTGAGACATGTATGTATATTTGTTTATATAAAAAGTATGGCATGCAAATTCAATCTGCAAAACTATATGCAGCAAATGGCAGGTATAATTCTGTGTACATAGTTTTGTTGAGATAATTTTCAAAACTAATTTATAATTTTTTGATATTTTAAAAAATGTATAATCCACATACATTCAAATGATGTTTGTGGCAGAGAACAGAATAATATTTATACAATACAAACTCAAATACAGAGACAGAGTAAATGAAAATAATGACATCTTTTGCTACTTGCTAAGTACTAGATGAGTCAGAACAAGCAAAATCACATGCCTGCCTGTACAAAATGTTTTTAAGTCTTTCTTGAATAGCTTAGTGGATGCGGAGGTTCATATCTGCTTGCAGAAAGAGTTCCAAAACAATGAGCCAGCCATAGACAAATCTTGATCACAAGTTGCATTGAGATATACCAATTTAGGAGAGGAAACTTCCAATAGGCCTCTATTTGCAGATCATAAAGAACATGAAGATTTGTAGATTTGCAGTACAGCATTAATTCATGGAGCAGAATCATTATTCACCAGTTTGTGTATCAGCATGCTAGCTTAAATTTGACTTGCCATTAACCAGGCAGCCAGTGAAGAAAGAATAACACGGAAGTTACATGTTCACACATCCTTGTACCGGTCAAAATCCTTGCTGCATCATTTTATACAATTTCTAAAGCTCTCAAAGAGCTTGCTGGGATGTAGTATATAGAGTGTTACAGCAATCAATGCCGTTTAAAACAAGGACATGGAGTACTACTGTCTGAAAATGTAAGTCCACTTTGAAAATTGGTGTTAATTATGTGCATAATTGCCAGCCAATTTCAAAATTATCCCCATAATCTACTCTGTTTCCAATTTATATCTTGATAGTGCACAGCTTTAGAATAGAAGATTTTTGCATGTTGATAAAGGTCAAATCAGCCAAACTGACTGTACCATTCAGGATTTTCGAAAGCATGTAATTCCCCTCCAAGTGGGAGACACATCTTGGTTTGAAATGGATCTTTAGATTTTTCAAAACATTTCAGACACATAGAGAAAAGACAATCTGTGGATAAATACTGTACTTTATTTAAACAAATAAAATAAGGCATAATTCTGGTGTTTGCAGTGACAATATGTTTAAAGGGATGATAGAAAATATAATTAACTTTGCAGAAAATGAAGCTGGCAATCCAAATGGCAATGCTGTTTGTTTTGTATTTGTTGTCATTCAGTGTCAACAATGAATATTACAAATGAATGTCCCATGGTCAGTTACAGTCGCATACTGCTACACATAGGAACCATGTAAATGAACAGGGGAAACAAACTGAATCTTAATAGTCAAGAGAGCATTTGAGTGGGGAAGCCAAGGCTAATTTAAATGACTTTTAAATAATCTTGCCATGTTTCTTAACAATGTAATTCAGGAGTCTATTAAACAGAAGTTTTCTCATCATTAGTACCCTCTTGTCAGGCAATCTACGTTTTGTTATTTTCATGCCACAAGGCTGAATAGAGATGCGGTAGTGTCTTATGCACTAGACAGTGCCTGTAGCATCTCTGATGTCAGATGTCAGTCAAAATGAATCTAGTTGTCTGTTGCTATTCAAAAATATTTTTGTTCAACTAAGTTAGAGTGATTTAATGAAAGACAACTGATTATGTGGAAGTGTTTAAGAAAGAGAAGTAATTCCCTGTGATTGTGTAGGCCTGAAGACCCTGCTTATTGCTTCATTAATTTTCTCTCGAATAGCTTGTTACTTCAGTATTACTTCACAGCATCTTTTTCAAATATAGAACTTGATTCACCCAATTTGAAGCTAGAAAAGAGGCAGGCAAATAAAAAAAAAAAATCTCTATTCAAAGTTGGAGTGGACTGGGGACTGCATAATGGCAAATTAGGCAATGATGGCCATATAAAGGGTAAGTTTAAAATGTATTTCAGCAGGTAAAACGGTGCTTTATCCACAGAAATGGCTTTTTATAAAATAAGATTTGTATGCATGCACTTTCTCCTGTATTCAAGAGAGGCATTCCAGAGCAGGCTCTGGGCAGGGTTCTCATTTTCATACAACTTTTTGGTTTTAAAAAGTATATGCATACATTTTCACAGAAAATCTATTCACATCAAATAGCAGGTGTAATTTTGAATGGGTAATTTTTCTGGGGTAATTTTTAAAGCAAATTTATGGTTGCTTTGAAAATTGATTTAACTTATGGTTTAACTCGCAAATTTATGTGGCTGGTTACAAAATTATCCCCATAGTGAAGCACTTGGGGTCTGCCTGGCTCCAAGTTACAGATGCGTTATCAGTCATAATAAATTTGCATGACCTTGATTATCCTTTTTCTTTTCAGTGCTACTTGGGAGATGTCAACTGTCTATAAAAAAGAAACTGTGCTGAGAATGTACAGCTCATTGACATAAGCATGAAGTAAGCACAAAAATCCTGCACAAGATCTAGATGTCTAACTCAAATACTTAGCGGAGTCTGAAAAGACATCATGCCCCCCCCCCCCAATCCCCACCCCTTTTTAGCTTCCCTCTCACCTCAGTCCTGATCCAAAAGTATCACACACCCCAAGCTAGCACTGGCCTTTCCCCACTCTTTGATAAGATGATCCCAGATGCTCCACCCCCTGATTTAACAAAAATCCTCAGGAAATCAGATTCTGAGGATGCCCCTCCCCCAAGAAGGGGTGCAAGGAAGAGGGAATCAGTTTTGTTAGGAACCGACAGTCGCTCAGCAGTGCATGGTTCGGAGAGAGGTATCTTCAAAGGATACTAATGATGCATTAGAATTAGGGCATCCCAATAGTGAGGTTCCAATAATAAGAAAAGTAGTCCAAGTGCCTGTAACTAAAAACTCAGCTGAGCTAAAAAAATTCTAACTTATCCCTATCAATTAAAAAGCAGAATAAAAATACAAACAAAAAACAAACTTTGAAATGTTTGTATGCTAATGCAAGATGTTTAAGAAGTAAGATGGGAGAATTAGAATGTATAACAGTGAATGATGACATAGACTTAATTGGCATCTCAGAGACATGGTGGAAGGAGGATAACCAATGGGACAGTGCTATACCGGGGTACAAATTATATCGCAATGACAGAGAAGAGCACCTGGGAGGCGGTGTGGTGCTTTATGTCCGGGATGGCATAGAGTCCAACAGGATAAACATTCTGCATGAGACAAAATGAAAAATTGAATCTTTATGGGTAGAAATCCCTTGTGTGTCGGGGAAGACTATAGTGATAGGAGTATACTACTGTCCACCTTGTCAAGATTGTGAGATGGACAGTGAAATGCTAAGAGAAATTAGGGAAGCTAACCAAATTGGTAGTGCGGTAATAATGGGAGACTTTAATTACCCCAATATTGACTAGGTAAATGTATCATTGGGACATGCTAGAGAGAAAACATTCCTGGATGGAATAAATGATAGCTTTATGGAGCAATTGGTTCAGGAACCGACGAGAGAGGGAGCAATTTTAGATCTAATTCTAAGTGGAGCACAGGACTTGGTGAGAGAGTTAACGGTGGTGGGGCCGCTTGGCAATAGTGATCATAATATGGTCAAATTTGAATTAATGACTGGAAAAGGAACAGTATGCAAATCCACGGCTCTCGTGCTAAACTTTCAAAAGGGAAACTTTGATAAAATGAGAAAAATTGTTAGAAAAAAACTGAAAGGAGCAGCTACAAAAGTAAAAAATGTGCAAGAGGCATGGTCATTGTTAAAAAATACCATTCTAGAAGCACAGTCCAGATGTATTCCACACATTAAGAAAGGTGGAAAGAAGGCAAAATGATTACCGGCATGGTTAAAAGGGTATGTGAAAGAAGCTATTTTAGCCAAAAGATCTTTATTCAAAAATTGGAAGAAGGATCCAACAGAAGAAAATAGGATAATACATAAACATTGGCAAGTTAAATGTAAGACATTGATAAAACAGGCTAAGAGAGAATTTGAAAAGAAGTTGGCCGTAGAGGCAAAAACTCACAGTAAAAACTTTTAAAAATATATCCGAAGCAGAAAGCCTGTGAGGGAGTCAGTTGGACAGATGGATGATCGAGGGGTAAAAGGGGCACTTAGAGAAGATAAGGCCATCACAGAAAGATTAAATTATTTCTTTGCTTCTGTGTTTACTGAAGAGGATATTGGGGAGATACCCATATCATAGAAGGTTTTCATAGGCAATGATTCAGATGGACTGAATCAAATCACGGTGAACCTAGAAGATGTGGTAGACCTGATTAATAAACTGAAGATTAGTAAATCACCTGGACCGGATGGTATAAACCCCAGAGTTCTGAAAGAACTAAAAAATGAAATTTCAGACCTATTAGTAAAACTTTGTAACCTATAATTAAAATCATCCATTGTAACTGAAGACTGGAGGATAGCTAATCTAACCCCAATATTTACAAAGGGCTCCAGGGACGATCCAGGAAACTACAGACCGGTTAGCCTGACTTCAGTGCCAGGAAAATTAGTGGAAAGTGTTCTAAACATCAAAATCACAGAACATATAGAAAGACATGGTTTAATGGAACAAAGTCAGCATGGCTTTACCCAAGGCAAGTCTTGCCTCACAAATCTGCTTCACTTTTTTGAAGGAGTTAATAAACATGTGGATAAAGGTGAACCGGTAAATATAGTATACTTGGATTTTCAGAAGGCATTTGACAAAGTTACTCATGAGAGGCTTATAGGAAAAGTAAAATGTCATGGGATAGGTGGCGATGTCCTTTCGTGGATTGCAAACTGGCTAAAAGACAGGAAACAGAGAGTAGGATTAAATGGACAATTTTCTCAGTGGAAGGGAGTAGGCAGTGGAGTGTCTCAGAGATCTGTATTGGGACCCTTACTTTTCAATATATTTATAAATGATCTGGAAAGAAATGCGACGAGTGAGATAATCAAATTTGCAGATGATAAAAAATTGTTCAGAGTAGTTAAATCGCAAGCAGATTGTGATAAATTGCAGGAAGACCTTGTAAGACTGGAAAATTGGGCATCGAAATGGCAGATGAAATTTAATGTGGATAAGTGCCAGGTGATGCATATAGGGAAAAATAACACAATGTTAGATTTCATATTAGGTGCTACAACCCAAGAAAGAGATCTAGGCGTCATAGTGGATAAAACATTGAAATCATCGGTTCAGTGTGCTGCGGCAGTCAAAAAAGCAAACAGAATGTTGGGAATTATTAGAAAGGGAATGGTGAATAAAACGGAAAATGTCATAATGCCTCTGTATCGCTCCATGGTGAGACTGCATCTTGAATACTGTGTACAATTCTGGTCGCCACATCTCAAAAAAGATATAATTGCGATGGGGAAGATACAAAGAAGGGCTACCAAAATGATAAGGGGAATGGAACAGCTCCCCTATGAGGAAAGACTAAAGAGGTTAGGACTTTTCAGCTTGGAGAAGAGATGGCTGAGGGGGGGATATGATAGAGATGTTTAAAATCATGAGATGTCTAGATCAAGTAGATGTGAATCGGTTATTTACTCTTTCGGATAATAGAAATACTAGGGGGCACTCCATGAAGTTAGTATGTGGCACATTTAAAACTAATCAGAGAAAGTTCGTTTTTACTCAACGCACAATTAAACTCTGGAATTTGTTGCCAGAGGATGTAGTTAGTGCAGTTAATATAGCTGTGTTTAAAAAAGGATTGGATAAGTTCTTGGAGGAGAAGTCCATTACCTGCTATTAATTAAGTTGACTTAGAAAATAGCCACTGCTATTACTAGCAAAGGTAACATGGAATAGACTTAGTTTTTGGGTACTTGCCAGGTTTTTATAGCCTGGATTGGCCACTGTTGGAAACAGGATGCTTGGCTTGATGGACCCTTGGTCTGACCCAATATGGCATGTTCTTATGTTCTTAAGAAGATCAAGATACATGCAATTCATCTGGATTCCCAACTCATGATTCTGGAGGGTCATATATCTTTATTGGCAGGTGGGGCATGATCTCCCTTGGCTCCTAGTAGTGCTGCTTTATAGGAGGTTAAGATGCTAGCAACTAGACTTCCATATCCTCTTCAACTGGGAATTCAATATCCTCAGATTTTGAGAATGCAGGTATGATACATCTGAATCAGTACTTTCTTGCAGTGAAGTAGTAATCAGTGGGGATGGCTGTGTTGCTTTTTGGTGCTTTATTCCTCATGCTCCTGCCCCTCTACTGCTAAAGCCACCTTCCACTGACTGCTGATTTCTGCCCCTATGCAAAAGAAAAAGACATAGGAATAGTTGGCAGTTGTTCTTCCAGCTTCATATTCTTCTGGCTCAAACTTGTTTCATGTTCCCTGTGCTTAAAAAAATTGGGGGATTTTATAAATCTACTCCCGCGTGTAATTTTGTTCGCACACCAGGCGCGAACAAAAGTAAGCGGGATTTTATAAGATACGCGCATAGCCACGCGTATCTTATAAAATCCAGAGTCGGTGAACGCAAGGAGGTGCACATTTGTGCACCTTACACGCGCCGAGCCCAGCACGCGCTGCCCGTTCCTTCCACCCCCTCTGCACCTTGCCAGAAGCAGGCGTAGCTAGCGCGTGATTCCCCGGCCCAGGACCTGTTTCGGAGGCCTCGGCCATGCCCCCGAAATGCCCCCGGGCCGGCACCACACCCCCGACACACCCCACGGAACGCCCCAAATGATGCGTCAGCCCCGACATGCCCCCCTAGCGAAGCCCTGGGACTTACGCACATCCCGGGGATTGCGAGCGCCGCTGAGCCTATGCAAAATAGGCTCGGCGCACGCAGGGGGTTTTTAAAAGGGTTACGCCCTTGGTATATCTAGGGGAAAACCTTTTCCTCTTTCACTTGACATTCTTTAGGGATGTGCTTTTGTTTAAAACATTTAAGGAAACCATACCAAATCATGCGGATTTGTTTTAGTTCATGGAAAATTATTAAAAAATGGCCGGTGCCCCAGAAATTAATGACTTTTTTATTTGAATTTATTTTTATTTCCCATTATGTCTAAGGGAAATAAAAGACTTGTTCTCTCTTACTCTCACAAGCTCAGTCACAAACATACATATGATCTTTTTCACATGCTCAGTCATACACACACGGTCACATGTTTTGTTTTGTTTTTTTCTCATCAAGACAGCTAGAAGTGTTTAGCAATTACTGATGTCACATTTGACTATAGATAGTCTGGATCCAGGGCAAGAAGGGTGAGAAAATAATCCTGGAAGCAGGACCAATTAAGGTCAAGCTTTTTTTTTTAACTTGACTGTGCTAGCTGGCATCTGCATGGATTGACATAAGAACATAAGAACATGCCATACTGGGTCAGACCAAGGGTCCATCAAGCCCAGCATCCTGTTTCCAACAATGGCCAATCCAGGCCATAAGAACTTGGCAAGTACCCAAAAACTAAGTCAATTCCATGATACTGTTGTTGTAATAGCAGTGGCTATTTTCTAAGTCAACTTAATTAACAGCAGGTAATGGACTTCTCCTCCAAGAACTTATCCAATCCTTTTTTAAACACAGCTATACTAACTGCACTAACCACATCCTCTGCCAACAAATTCCAGAGTTTAATTGTGTGTTGAGTGAAAAAGAACTTTCTCAGATTAGTTTTAAATGTGCCACATGCCAACTTCATGGAGTGCCCCCTAGTCCTTCCATTATCCGAAAGAGTAAATAACCGATTTACATTTACCCATTCTAGACCTCTCGTGGTTTAAACACCTCTATCATATCCCCCCCTCAGCCGTCTCTTCTCCAAGCTGAAAAGTCCTAACCTCTGTAGTCTTTCCTCATAGCGAAGCTGTTCCATTGCCCTTATCATTTTGGTCACCCTTCTCTGTACCTTCTCCATCGCAATTATGTCTTTTTGAGATGTGGCAACCAGAATTGTTCACAGTATTCAAGGTGCAGTCTCATCATGGTGCGATACAGAGGCATTATGACATTGTCCGTTTTATTCACCATTCCCTTTCTAATAATTCCCAACATTCTGTTTGCTTTTTTGACTGTCACAGCACACTGAACCGACGATTTCAATGTGTTATCCACTATGACGCCTAGAACTACCATATTAGGTAGCACCTAATATGGAACCTAACATCGTGTAGCTATAGCATGGGTTATTTTTCCATATATGCATCACCTTGCACTTATCCACATTAAATTTCATCTGCCATTTCGATGCCCAATTTTCCAGTCTTACAAGGTCTTCCTGCAATTTATCAGAATCTGCTTGTGATTTAACTACTCTGAACAATTCTGTATCATCTGCAAATTTGATTACCTCACTCGTCATATTTCTTTCCAGATCATTTATAAATATATTGAAAAGTAAGGGTCCCAATACAGATCCCTGAGGCACTCCACTGCCCACTCCCTTCCACTGAGAAAATTGTCCATTGAATCCTACTCTCTGTTTCCTGTCTTTTAGCCAGTTTGTAAGATACAAAAGGACATCACCACCTATCCCATGACTTTTTACATTTCCTAGAAGCCTCTCATGAGGAACTTTGTCAAAAGCCTTCTGAAAATCCAAGTATACTACATCTACCGGTTCACCTTTATCCACATGTTTATTAACTCCTTCAAAAAAGTGAAGCAGATTTGTGAAGCAAGACTTGCCTTGGGTAAAGCCATGCTGACTTTGTTCCATTAAACCATGTCTTTCTGTTCTGTGATTTTGATGTTTAGAACACTTTCCACTATTTTTCCTGGCACTGAAGTCAGGCTAACCAGTCTGTAGTTTCCCAGATTGCCCCATGGAGCCCTTTTTAATTATTGGGGTTACATTAGCTAATCCTCCAGTCTTCAGGTACAATGGATGATTTTAATGTAAGGTTACAAATTTTTACTAATAGATCTGAAATTTCATTTTTCAGTTCTTTCAGAACTCTGGGGTGTAGATCATCCGGTCCAGGTGATTTACTACTCTTCAGTTTATTAATCAGGTCTACCACATCTTGTAGGTTCACCGTGATTTGACTTCAGTCCATCTGAATCATTACCCATGAAAACCTTCTCCAGTACGGGTACGTCCCCAACATCCTCTTCAGTAAACACCGAAGCAAAGAAATCATTTAATCTTTCTGCGATGGCCTTATCTTCTCTAAGTGCCCCTTTAACCCCTTGATCATCTAACAATCCAACTGACTCCCTCACAGGCTTTCTGCTTCAGATATATTTTAAAAAGTTTTTACTGTAAGTTTTTGCCTCTATGGCCAACTTCCTTTCAAATTCTCTCTTAGCCTGTGTTATCAGTGTCTTACTTTTAACTTGCCAATGCTTATGCATTATCCTATTTTCTTCTGTTGGATCCTTCTTCCAATTTTTGAATGAAGATCTTTTGGCTAAAATAGCTTCTTTCACCTCCCCTTTTAACCATGCCGGTAATCGTTTTGCCTTCTTTCCACCTTTCCTAATGTGTGGAATACATCTGGATTGTGCTTCTAGGATGGTATTTTTTAACAATGACCACACCTCTTGCACACATTTTACCTATGTAGCTGCTCCTTTCAGGTTTTTTTTTCTAACAATTTTTCTCATTTTAACAAAATTTTCCTTTTGAAAATTTAGCACGAGAGCCGTGGATTTGCATACTGTTCCTCTTCCAGTCGTTAATTCAAATTTGATCATATTATGATCACTATTGCCAAGCGGTCCCAACACCGTTACCTCTCTTTCCAAATCCTGTGCTCCACTGAGAATTAGATCTAAAATTGCTCCTTCTCTTGTCAGTTCCTGAACCAATTGTTCCATAAAAATGTAATTTATTCCATCAAGGAACTTTATATCTCTAGCATGTACCAATGATACATTTACCCAGTCAATATTGGGGTTACATTGGCCACCCTCCAGTCTTCAGGTACAATGGATGATTTTAATGATAGGTTACAAATTTTAACTAATAGATCATAAATTTCATTTTTTAGTTCCTTCAGACCCTAGGATGCATCCCATCCAGTCCAGGTGATTTGCTACTCTTTAATTTGTCAATCTGGCCAACTACATCTTCCCGGTTCACTGTGTTTGGTCCAGTTCATCTGACTCATCACCCTTGAAAACCATCTCCGGAACTGGTATCTCCCCAACATCCTCATTTGTAAACATGGAAACAAGGAATTAATTTAGTCTTTCTGCAATGGCCTTATCTTCCCTAAGAGCCCCTTTAACCCCTCGGTCATCTAATGATTCAACCAACTCCCTGACAGGTTTCTTGCTTTGGATATATTTAAAAAGGTTTTTATTATGAGTTTTTGCCTCTAGGGCCAAATTCATTTCAAATTCTCACTTCACCCCTCTTATCAATGTTTTACACTTAAATTGACAATGCTTATGTTTTATCCTATTTTCTTCAGATGGATCCTTCTTCCAATTTTTTAAGGATGTTTTTTTTGGCTAAAATTGTCTCTTTCACCTCACCTTTTAACCATGATGGTAATTGTTTTGCCTTCCTTCCACCTTTCTTAATGCATGGAATACATCTGAATGTGATGTTTGCATAACGAACGTCGGTATACAAAAATTTTAAATAAATAAATAAATAAAATAAATACATCTGGACTGCACCTCTAGGATTGTATTTTTAAACAATGTCCATGCCTGTTGAACACTTTTAACCTTTGCAGCTGCACCTTTCAGTTTTTTTCTAAGTATTTTCCTCATTTTATCAAAGTTCCCCTTTTGAAAGTTTAGTGTTAGAGCTGTAGATGTACTTATTGTCCCCCTTCCAGCTATTAGTTTAAATTTGATCAAGTTATGATCACTATTGCCAAGTGGCCCCACCACGATTACCTCTCTCACCAAATCTTGCGTTCCACGAAGAATTAAATCTAAAATAGCTCCCTTTCTTGTTGTTTCATGAACCAATTGCTCCATGAAGCAGTCATTTCTTACATCCAGGAACTTTATGTCTCTAGCAAGTCCTGATGTTAAATTCACCCAGTCAATATTGGGGTAATTGAAATCTCCCATTATTACTGCACTACCAATTTGGTTAGCTTCCCTAATTGCTCTTAGCATTTCACTGTCAGTCTCACCATCTTGACCAGGTGGACGGTAGTATACTCCTATCACTGTAGTCTTCCCCGACACGCAAGGGATTTCTACCCTTAAAAATTCAATTGTGCATTTAGCCTCATGCAGGATGTTTATCCTGTTGGACTCTATGCCATCCCAGAAATAAAGCGCCACACTACCTCCTGGGTGCTCCTCTCTGTTATTGCGATATAATTTGTTCCCCGGTATAGCATTGTCCCATTGGTTGTCCTCCTTCCACCATGTCTCTGAGATGCCAATTAAGTCTATTTTATCATTCACTGCTATACATTCTAATTCTCCCATCTTACTTCTTAGACTTCTGGCATTAGCATACAAACATTTCATAGTTTCTTTTTTGTTTGTATTTTCATTCTGCTTTTTAATTGATAGGGATAAGTTAGAATTTTTAGCTCAGGTAAGTTTTTAGTTATAGGCACTTGGACCTCTTTTCTTATTATTGGAACCTTACTATCAGGATGCCCTTATTCTAATGCATCATTAGTATCCTTTGAAGATACCTCTCTCTGATCCATGCACTGCTGAGCGACTGTCGGCTTTCCCCTTTGGTCTACTTTAAAAGCTGCTCTATCTCCTTTTTAAAGGTTAGCACCAGCAGTCTGGTTCCACCCTGGTTAAGGTGGAGCCCATCCCTTCAGAAGAGACTCCCCCTTCCCCAAAAGGTTCCCCAGTTCCTAACAAAACTGAATCCCTCTTCCTTGCACCATCGTCTCATTCACAAATTGAGACTCCAGAGCTCTGCCTGCTTCTGGTGACCTGTGTGTGGAACAGGGACCAGTTCAGAGAATGCTACCCTGGAGGTTCTGGATTTAAGCTTTCTACCTAAGAGCCTAAATTTGGCTTCCAGAACCTCCCTCCCACATTTTCCTATGTTGTTGGGGCCCACATTTACCAAGACAGCCGGCTCGTCCCCAGCACTGTCTAAAATCCTATCTAGGTGACGCGTGAGTTCTACCACCTTCGCACCAAGTAGGCATGTTACCAGGTGATCCTCATGCCCACCAGCCACCCAGCTGTCTACATTCCTAATAATTGAATCACCAGTTATGATGGCTGACCTAACCCTTACCTCCTGGGTAGTAGGCCTTGGGGGAGATATCCTCGGTGTGAAAGGACAATGCTTCACCTGGAGAGCAGGTCCTTGCTACAGGATCCTTTCCTGCTGCCCCAGGTTGATACTCTCCAATCATGAGAACTTCTTCCTACAAGGCAGCACCAGGGCTGTCAGTCTGAAGTTGGGACTTAGCTACTATGTCCCTGAAGGTCTCATCTATATACCTCTCTGTCTGCCTCAGCTCCTCCAGGTCTGTCACTATAGCCTCCAGAGATCAGACTTGTTCTCTGAGAGCCAGGAGCTCTTTGCATCGAATGCACATGTACAATTTCTCACCGGCTGGTAAAAAATCATACATAAGAACATAAGAACCTAAGAAATTGCCATGCTGGGTCAGACCAAGGGTCCATCAAGCCCAGCATCCTGTTTCCAACAGAGGCCAAACCAGGCCACAAGATGCTGTGTTTGGCAATTACCCAAACACTAAGAAGATCCCATGCTACTGATGCAAGTAATAGCACTGGCTATTCCCTAAGTCAACTTGATTAATAGCCATTAATGGACTTCTCCTCCAAGAACTTATCCAAACCTTTTTTGAACCCAGCTACACTCACTGCACTAAGCACATCCTCTGGCAACAAATTCCAGAGCTTTATTGTGCGTTGAGTGAAAATGAATTTTCTCCGCTTAGTCTTAAATGTGCTACTTGCTAACTTCATGGAATGCCCCCTTGTTCTTCTATTATTCGAAAGTGTAAATAACCGAATCACATGTGACACTCGATGCAAAAGACTCCTCTTGCTGCTGGACTGCTGCCTTCATCTCAAATTTGTTCAGTTCCTACTTAAGTTTTAGGTTGCTATGGGAGTAGGAATATGTCTAATTAATGTCCTTTAAATGTATTTGTGAATTCACAATGGGGCGGATTTTAAAAGGAGCGCGAATAGGCCTACTTTTGTTTGCGCTCAGGCGCAAACAAAAGTACGCTGGATTTTAGTAGATACGCGCGGAGCCGCGCGTATCTACTAAAAAACCTGGATCGGCGCGCGCAAGGCTATGGATTTTGTATAGCCGGCGCGCGCCGAGCCACGCAGCCTACCCCCGTTCCCTCCGAGGCCGCTCCGAAATCGGAGCGGCCTCGGAGGGAATCCTCTAACACCCTCCCCTCACCTTCCCCTCCCTTCCTCTACCTAACCCACCCGCCCGGCCCTGTCTATACCCCCCCCTTACCTTTGTTGGGGGATTTACGCCTCCCAGAGGGAGGCGTAAATCCCCGCGCACCAGTGGGCCTCCTGCGCGCCGGGCCACGACCTGGGGGCGGGTACGGAGGGCGCGGCCACGCCCCCGGACTGCCCCGGGCCGTAGCCACGCCCCCGTACCCGCCCCCAAAACGCTGCCAACACGCCCCGAAAACGCCGCGACGACTGGGACCGCCCCCGACACGCCCCCGACACGCCCCCTCCGAAAACCCCGGGACGTACGCGAGTCCCAGGGCTCTGCGCGCGCCGGTAGGCCTATGTAAAATAGGCTTACCGGCGCGCAGGGCCCTGCTCGCGTAAATCCGCCCAGTTTTGGGCGGATTTACGCGAGCAGGGCTCTTAAAATCCGCCCCTATATGTCTATTAGTGGCCTACAGGGGAATGATCAAACTCTAAATAAGGTGGTGGTGGTGGGGGGGGGGGTTAAGTGGCACCTGCCTATAAATTAAAGGATGAGCAAGAGGTGGGTGGGTGAGGGGTGAGAGGGTTGGGAAATACAAACAGTCTAACTTCAGTTAGTCAGCTAGAGTTACTCACTGCTCTCTTGATTAACAAATGTTAGTACCTATTCAAACCAAATCACACTACCTCAACACCTTTCCAAGGTAAGAAACTGAACTGAACTTTTCAACCTTTTTACTTAGGAATACACTGCTCCTAGCTTATTTCTAGTTCCTGGCTACTTTTTTTTTTGTTTTTGTTTTTGTTTTTTTTGTTTTTAATATGCAAACACTCTAACTTCTACTTACTAGCTACCTTACAGACTATTAAAAATAAACACACTACTGCTTACTAGCTGCTTTACTGACTGACTATTTAAAAATACAAACAGTTTAACTTCTGTTTATTCGCTGTCTAACTATTAAAAGCACAAACACACAAACACACTAAATAATATTCCCAAATAGTTAACTTTGCCCCAATACTTTTAAAAAAGAACATTTCCCAAGCAAAAACTTACTGATTCCTTTCAGCCACCAGCAAGGTAATCCTCTCCTCTCAGTTAGATTAGGCAAGCAGCAACATTTTGAACTCTTTTACCTCTGGGTGGGAAGGGAACACAGGTTGGATTTTGAAATCTGAGAGCTGAAGAAAAATTGAGAAAAAATTGGGAAGAATGGGACAAATAGAAATGAAAGGTGAGGTTGGCTTGAGCTCTGTTGTTTCCTTTCCTCAAACAGGCATACACTTTATTTCACTGTGTCAAAAATCTTTTGTGTTTTGCAGTGATACAGCATACATGCGCACACACACATATACACATGCAAACTGCCAAAACATGGGAGAAGAAAGACTCAGTGTGAGCTCTCTGTAGTGGGTGCAAATCAATGTATTGATTTAGAGATTTATAAATTACAGAAGTGCACTGCAATGTGTGCATGCTGTGTAATTGCTAGGAAACAAAGCATAGGAGCCTGGCTTGAATTTTTGCTTTTGTGAGTTTCACCTTGGCATATGAAAGTGTGTAAACTGTATGTGTGTGTGTGTGTGTGTGTGTGGATGGGGGGGGGGGGGGTGTTATTTTCCCATAAACTGTTTCTTTATCTATTAAAAAACACAGTATCACTACTACCAGATAGTAGCAGCATGTGTGAGAATAGTGAAAAGAAGAGTAAACATATTAACACTACAGTACTTGTAAAAAGACAAATCCCTTTCCATAGGAAATGGGCAGTGGGCACTATTAGTGACTGTATCAAATTTCTATCATGCCACAGGGAATGGGAGGAAGAGAAAGGCATGGTGGAAATAATGGCAGAGGGAGAGGAAAAGATTTGCCTATTCCTGGAAAGGCATTTAAAATGGAAATCATAGTGCATCTGGTATCAATAGTAGGGATATGCAGGGGTAAAACATTTGTTGCATTTTTTGTATCATTTTCAGGAGTTTATTTTTTTCACCACAAATTTAATTTTGCTTAAAGTTTTATTTGTTTCATTCGTTTAAAAAAAATCAAATATAAAAATAATATATAAAAAAGGAAAGAGGCCTCCCATGGCCTCCTGTCCCCATCACACATCCCTCCCATCTGGAAAAATGCCGGGGCCAGGATCCCCCTGGCTCCCCTCTTATTCGATACAGTGAAGATCACTAGCAGGCCTAGGCCAAGGCCACTGAGAACTCAGCCTAGGCTCTACACCTTCACCTCCCTCTAACATTTCCCACTCCAATCCTCTTCAGCATCCTGCCTTTAGGCGCCACCAATCTATACTATCTGCCCCGGTAAACAACCAACCCGCATTCTTCATTTTAGACTTGCTTCTCACTGTTGTCCGCACGAAAGTTGTGCTACTGATGAAGGACTTTACCCTCATTCACATATGTGCCCACCTAGGACCCATGCTCACATATGTGCCCACCTCTCCCTGTTAGATATCACCCTTATTCAATGTCTTCTTTGGTTGATGTATCCACTGTTCGATCTAATTTATATATCATTTGCTCTAATATTTATATCATTTGCTCAATGTAATTTATATATCATTTGTTCAATGTATCTACTGTTCGATGAAATATATAACCTGGTTCGATGTATACCGATGTGATATGTCTATGCATGAATGTCGGTATAGAAAAAAAGCTCAAATAAATAAATAAATAAATAAATAAATAAATAAATAAATACACAAGGCTGAGGCTTGAAGGCCTGGTCATAATGCCTCAGCATAGGCCCAACACTGAGGCCTAAGCTAGACACCAAGGCCTCAATGTAGGCTAAAGCCCCCAATGCCTGGGCTTCAGCTCAGACCCAGGCCTGACACTGGGGATCAGTCCAGAGGCCAGGTCCCAAAGTTTGGGCCTCAGTCTAGGCCAGAACCTAAGCATTGTGCTGGGGCATAGGTCATGACACCTGCTTTAGGTCTAAGCCTATGTCATAAGAGAGGCCCTGACTTTGGACCTAGACATAAGCCCAACTGGAAGTTTTAAACAAATTAAACAAATACGAATTTTTTAAATTTGGGGAGCCCCTCAATTCACTTGGGGCCCCTGAATGAAACAAATTGACCCTTATTCATTGAGTTTTGCAAATTTGGTTAAAATGAATGTATATCCCTAATCATTTGCAGTACTATCAGCATGCCCCCACCCAAGTTAAAAAGATATTTTTTCCCTCGGGGGAGCCACAGGCACAGGACTCTTCAAAAAAGAAGAAGCTAGGTTTGAAGATGATGTCCTGCCTACTGCCACTGTTAGTTCTACTCCT
Source organism: Rhinatrema bivittatum (assembly GCF_901001135.1). Taxonomy (NCBI): domain Eukaryota; kingdom Metazoa; phylum Chordata; class Amphibia; order Gymnophiona; family Rhinatrematidae; genus Rhinatrema; species Rhinatrema bivittatum. The sequence goes on along the minus strand of NC_042616.1, from coordinate 534,697,096 downwards.
AAGTTGCAGAGACAGGAGAAGGTAGAGATAGTACATGGTGGCATTGCCTCTGACAGTGAAAGGGAAAGGTCAGTACTAGGAGTCAAACAGCCAAATACAGCAGAGCATTCTATCCTGATGCCTCCTGAAAATCTCTGAAGAATCATGTCTGGGCTTCTCAGAATTAGGGGATATGGAACAGCTAGTAGCTGCAAAGAAGTTGGTTGTGGTAGAAATATTGATAGTAGAACCTTACTAGCATGCTATCTTCAACTGAGCAGGTAAAGGCAGCAGAAAATATTCTTCTGAGGCAAAGAACACCCACAAGGAAGAAGTTATAGTGGAGTGCTTGAGTGATCGCCCTGGCTTTTTGCATCTTTGTCTACCTTCAACCCCAGGCCCAACAGCACAGCAGCACCAAGCCTGCAGAGAGGAAGTGTAAATCCTTGAAGGAATCCAAGATGTGGGAGCACATCAGAGCTAAGTAGGACCAATTTTTTACAAACTGAATTCAATGTAATTTTATCAGTTAAAGAAAAGTGCTGGAGCATCTTACAAACAATGGCATGCCACATCACATGAAAAAGGACACTCATTAGCATGGTCTTCAGGGAGGAGAATAAAGTCTATCCTGCACAACCTATCTGCTAGTCAAAAAAGCAGCATCAGCAAGAAAACTTTTGAACAGAGGAAGTCAGTTTCCCAAGCTGACAGCTCAGCCTCTTCCTCCAGTGAGGTGACAGGCAAGGAGCCCCGATTCCCCATCAGTAGCAAGCCAACATGGAATAGTTAAAGGTGTTATCACCTCAAAATTCTGTAGAAGAAGTCAGGCAGCATCAAAGGTGGTCACACACTCGCAACATGGAAGTGATTGCAATGGATAACCAGCCCTTTCATATGATAGAGAACATGGGATTAAAGCAACTACTGCAACTTTAACCTATATTTAAATGGTGCCCTTCTGAAAGATATTCAGCAGGCATGTTATTCCTGACTCTACACTCAGATCTGGGCGTATAACTATAAAAAACCAATGCCTATAGTAATAGCTTTCAGAAATCTGCTGTGTTGTTTCCTAGTGCCTCTCTTGTTTCTGTTGCTGCATTGGCGTGACCAATCCATAAGTTCTGCTTCTTTCCTGGTTCTGCGCCTTTCTCTTTCCTTGTACAAACCCAGGATCCCAGCCTAGTTCACAGTTAGTTATACTGGAGTGTTTTGCCCCCCCCCCCAAAAAAAAAAAAAAAGTTTAAAAAAAAAGCATTGCAAGGTTCTCCCCACCCCAGCTCTTTCTCTGGTTTTGCACCTTGCTGTTTTTTTCTATCACTCTAGGATATCAAGCCTAGTTCTCCCAGCCTGTTTCTCTGTTTTTTATATAGGGACATTTTGCACCCCCTTCTCAATAAGAAAAATCATTTCAAGTGTCTCCTCTCACTCTTACCTGATTCTGTGCTTTACTGTGTTAGTATGCCACTATTACTGCTCAGTAGAGATGTGAATCGTGTGATCGATCGTCTTAATGATCGATTTCGGCTGGGAGGGGGAGGGAATCGGATCGTCGCAGTTTGGATTTTTTAAATATCGTGTAAATCGTGTAAATCGAAAACCGGCACACTAAAACATCCCTAAAACCCACCCCGACCCTTTAAAATAAATCCCCCCACCCTCCCGAACCCCCCCAAAATGCCTTAAATTACCTGGGCTCCAGTGGGGGGGGAGGGCGGGAAAACCGGAACACTAAAACAACCCTAAAACCCACCCCGACCCTTTAAAATAAATCCCCCACCCTCCCAAACCCCCCCAAAATGCCTTAAATTACCTGGGGTCCAGAGGAAGGGTCCCGATGTGATCTTTTACTCTCGGACCTCGGACCTCCGTGCATTGTAGAAACAAAATGGCGCCGGCGCTACCTTTGACCTGTCATATGACAGGCCGGCGCCATTTTGTTTTTTTGTCCCCCGACGTTAGGAGCGTAGGAGATCGCTCCCGGACCCCCGCTGGACCCCCAGGGACTTTTGGCCAGCTTGGAGGGGCCTCCTAACCCCCACAAGACTTGCCAAAAGTCCAGCGGGGGTCCGGAACGACCTCCTGCAGTCGAATCGTTTTTCCGTACGGAAAATGGCGCCGGCCATACGCCGTATGGCCGGCGCCATTTCCCCCTTCCCCTCCCCCTTCCCCCAATTTACGATTTTTTGAAGATAAATCGGGGGAATTGTTATTGTAACGCGGCTCTAACGATTTTTGACGATTTAAAATATATCGGACGATATTTTAAATCGTCAAAAAACGATTCACATCCCTACTGCTCAGTTCGGTCCTGGCCCTCTCACAGTGCCTTGGAGAACTCCTGCCACTGCTGGTATCGGTTTGCTCCTTAATAGTGTTTTGTGATATAAATACCATTGTTGGTGCTGCTTTCCAGTGGCTTAGGCCATTTATGCCATTGTTGCAGATACCCAAATCGAAGATAATTCTTTGTTTACTCAGTGCTGGATTTTCAAAAGGGTATGCGCGTAAGTCCAGAGGAGTTGCGCGTGTAACCGGTCTTATGGGCGCCGGACTTATTTTCAAAAGGCCTGGTGATGCGTGTAAAGCACCGGAACACGTGTAAGTCCCGGGGCTTGCAAAAAGGGGTGGGGAGGGGGCGGGGAGGGGGCGGTCTGGGGTAGGGAGGGGTGGGATCAGAAGCTCCCATAACAGTGGCCATTCGAGGCTATGTCGGGGATCATGCGCCGGCCCCAGGGCTGAAGTAAGTTTTACAACAACAACATAAAAAAAGAAAAAGGTAGGGGGAAAAGGTGGGGGAGGTAGGGGAAGTGAAGGTGGGGTATGGGGCAGGGAATGGGGGAAGGCATTGCAGCTCTGCGCGGGCTCTGCGCGTGCAAGTTGCACAATTGTGTACCCCCTTGCGCGTGCTGATCCCCGATTTTATAACAGGCGCGCACCTGTTATAAAATCAGGCATACATGTGTGTGTGCCGGGTAGCATGCATACATGTACGCACGTGCATACCTCTTAAAATCTACCCTTCAGTGCATAGTTACGCTCTGGATTTCAATGCCAGAGGATGTGGTTACAGCAGTTAGTGTAAATGGGTTTAAAAATGGTTTGGATAAGTTTCTAGAGGATAAATCCATAAACTACTATGATGGTAATTAATAAGCAATAGCAGCTTGAGATCTATCTAATGTTTGGTTACTTGCCAGGTACTTCTGACTTGGATTGACCACAGTTGGAAACAGGATACTGGGCTTGATGGACCCTTTGTCTGACCCAGTTTGGCATATCTTATGTTTTCATGATAGTTTGGGGATTCATTACTACCTGCTGTTTATCAAATCCTGCACTCTATACCTTGGGGGTTTTGATGACACTCTTCTTTTTGCCATACTCTGAACTCTACACATGGGGAGTTTGATGCCATTCTGTTGTTTGCCATACCTCACACTCTATGAATTAGGGTTCTGATGTCACTATGTTGTTTGCCAGAAATCTGCTGTATTATTGCCCAATACCTCTCTTGTCTTTGTTGTTGCATTGGCCTGCCCAATCCACATGCTCTGTCTCTATCCTGATTTCTCATTCTTTGTACCATTCTACATATGACTCTGTCATTTGTCATACCACATATGTCTGTAACTTTTATTTCTGGGATGTAACTTTGGTTATATGGAAGGTTATGTCTGTTGTATTGCTGGGCTATAATTTTAGTTATGGAAGGGAATTTCTGCTCTACATTTATTGCTCTGACATTATTGTTGTTTTAATTTTTCCAAACAGAAGGGTATGTTTGTAACATTTTTCTGTTTGGTTGTTACATCTTCTTTGTGACATACATATCCAATTCTTTACGCATGTATTTAGTTATATGTTAACTGACACATATGTGCTCATTGCTGTAGCTCCTGATTCTGTCCTTATGACTGTTATCTGTCTCTTCTAGGTTCGAGGTGTTTTTTACCCTTTCTTGTCCCTCCCGATTCATCCCCTACATGAAACATGGACCATGTCAAGGGACTGACCATGTTATTGACTATTCTCTCTTGAGAAATCTCTAATAAACTCTTTGCTCCTGAACCGATGAGATTTGTGCTTTGTGAATTAATTGGATAGCACACTGACATTTCAATGTACATTTGGTTGTTGGATTATCTATCAGTGAATGTGCACTGGTTCACTCCACCTTTTAGATATTGTGTTGGCCTTGATTATCTACAAAAATGCTCTTGCCTTGGCATCATTGGAGATTGGTCCTATCTCCTCCAGCTCTCTCTCCTGCCTTATTGTTGCTGTTTCATACCAGGTGTGCACTTATTTTGATTTAAACTTCCTTGATTATTCACCATCCAGTAGTGGTGGGATAACAGCACATGAATATCATCCACAAAGATCTCAAATGTTTGTGAAAGTAGCTTCATTTGCAGAAGCATTTGATACAGTTGTTGCAAGTCCATAGATGGTAAAGAAAATTAATGAATTGCCTGATAAACAGCAATGGTGTCTGACAAGACTGACAACAGTTATCTCAGATTCTCAGCCTCCCCTTCTTGCAGATTTTTCAGAGCCAGTGAACAGCAACCCTCTCATCTGGCACTTCTACTGAGTCCACACTCTCTACATCCCTCAGAGGTCTATGTCTCAGAGGGCCACAAACCAGAGGAATAAAGAATACAGCTGAATATCCATTCTATGGGGAAAAGAGTATACTGGCTGCACTCTTCACCAGAAAAGCCATAGGAGGACAAAGGTCCCTGATCAGACTTACTTAATGAAGGACTATGTATTTTATACTTGTTCATTTTCAGCAATTAGCAAGTCTCACCAATGGTATGAACTAGGCATGATTTCCTTGTCTACTGTCCTTTACTGGATAAAACATGATATTCATTTTGTTTTGCCTCATACATACTGTAGCACACCTGTTTTACTGTCAGATTTTTATGCTGAATAATTATATATTTACAACAGTTTTTTCTATATTGTCTATACACAAAGGATTTTTCTTGTTTTTGAAGAAATATTATATTTGTTTTTATTGAGTGGGATTGGATGTTAGGAGAAGAACATTTTCTTACATATTGCCTTCCATCAGAGATGATTGAGATGGATAGGTGAGAAGAAGGATGTGAAACTTGGAGAGGTGCATGGCAGAGCAGGTTCCTTCCCCTGTCTTTCTACTTTTCTATCTCTTTTCCCATCCTCTTCACTAAACCTACTCAATCCCTCCCCTAGTTTCAAAACAAATATTTTAAACATGTTTTATGTCTACATGGCTACAATATTTTTATCTGTTATCTTTTCTGTTACTCTCTTGGCTGGTAGAATGCAGTAAATCCAAGATTATGCAATGAGTTGCAATCCTTACAAATTACATATATGAGCAAATTAAAAGCCCATCTGTTGGTTAAAATGTCTTTCCTTTCTCCT
>NC_042616.1:534299193-534369193 GCF_901001135.1 Rhinatrema bivittatum | reverse complement strand
AAGATAAATAAGAGGCTTACCAGCAGTGTTCTGGGGAGGGTCTGAGTTATCCAGCTAACCTAGCCAAATATCAGGTATACCCGACCAGAATATCTTCATACCTGCTTCTGAGCAGCTCTAAAAATATTCTGCCTTATGTGGCCAGATAACTTGCTACTTACCTGGATATCTTCAAGAGATATCTGAGTAAGCAGTACTGTGAATGTAAGATTTAAGAAGCTCTTAAGGCCCTATAGCTGATTTAGAACTTTCTTCACAGACTTTTATTAAAGTTGTTTTGGGCCATTTACTCCAACCCCCTTTAAAATGTATTAAAATTGTGGGTGGTTAGCAAGAGATAACCACCTCCCCTTCCCCTCAACCTCATCACCAAAGCAATCAAAAAATAAAACTTTTTTGCCTTTTGTTGCTCCCCTCTCCCCCTTTTCATTTCCCCCAACTCATAAGATATGGCCATGGCATGTCTAATACCCGCCAGACCCTCCTTCCACCCATCCCTGAGCCACAGAAATCCCTGCAAGGAGCGAGATAGCCACCTACCCACTCTTGGCGTGCTCCAGCATAGCCTCTGTCAAAGCTAAACTGGAAGCCTATACTACATACTGTTTATGCATCCAGTGCTAGAAGTAAGAATCCTTTTAGTGTTGGAAGCATAAACGAGTGTAATTTAGGCATTCAGCGTATCTTGAACTGAGCCTAAGCTGGAGTGCACTAGAAGTTGGTAAATGCCTATCTTGCTCACAGCAAGGATTTCCGTGGCTTAGAGGGGGAGTGGAAGGAGGGTTTGGGGGGGGAGGGGAGGGGGTTAGACATGATGCGACCATATCTTACAAGTGGAGGGGAGGAGAAAAGGGGGAAGGGGTGAGAGCATTTCTCCTTTGAGAGGTTTCACAAGCTAGGGTTCTTCAACTTGAAAAAGAGATGGCTGAGAGTGGACTTGACTGAAATGTATAAAATCATGAGTGGGGTGGAATGGATATATAAAGGATAGTGAGATTACTACTTACCAGATAATTTCCTTTCCTCTAGGACAGGCAGACCAGTCCACACTAACCAGCAGATGTAGACAGAGATCAACTGACTCGCTGATGTCTCACTCATATAGCACTGCACTGACATCTGCCTGCAAGTATTCCTGGAAAAGCCAACCATGGACAACTGAAAAAAACACTTGAACTTTAATACTATGCATTTCCTTTCCAACTATTTACTCTTCTTTGTTTTTTACCTCCATTGAGGAAAAGCATTGAACTCAGAAAAGAAGGAAATGCAATAACAATAACAGTTAAAGGTGGGTTGCGGCCGGCCAGCCACATTCCCATTCCACTGCTGGCCACCCTCACCTTCCCCGAAGACGTGGCCAATCGCTGCAAAGCTTCCCCATGTCGTACCAAGCTGCTGTGCAGGCAGGCAGGCTTAGGCATGCACACGCAGCTCGGCTTTCCTTAAAGGTTCCACGGCGGAAAAACGGCCCTCACGCCTCCTGGTGATGTTAGGTTGCAGGCACTATTTTAGGCCCACGTCTTCCTGTCTTCGATGCCTCAGTGACAGGTCCTTCTTGTTCCTGCTGTCCAGCCTGTTTGTCTTGCTTCTGGGAGTGTTCTGAGCTTGACCTTGGATTGTTACTAGACTTGCTGCTTGCTACCTGCCCGGTCCTTGGATTGTTGATGGACTCTCTGCTCACTGCCTGCCCCAATCTTGGATTGGTACTGGACTCACTGCTCGCTATCTGCCCTGACCCCAGATTGCCTACTGGACTTGCTGCTCACTACCTTCCCCAACCTTGGATTGCCTACTAGATTTGCTGTTCGCTGCCTGCTCTGACCTCAGATTGTCTACTGGACTTGTTACTTGCTGCCTGGCCTAATCTTGGACCCTTACTGGATTTCATTGCTGACCGCCTGCTCTGACCATGGACTGCCTCCTGCCTGCATCTGTGAAGCCTGGTCTTATGGATCCCAGAAGGCCTTCCCAGTGACCAGCACCACTAACTTATGGTAAGGACCAGAAAGAACTTTCCTTGTAGGTAGTAACAACCTCACCTCGGCACAAGGGTCCATGAATGCAACAAGGCAGCACACACTTACCATAAGAACATAAGAACATAAGAAAATGCCATACTGGGTCAGACCAAGGGTCCATCAAGCCCAGCATCCTGTTTCCAACAGTGGCCAATCCACGCCATAAGAACCTGGCAAGTACCCAAAAACTAAGTCTATTCCATGTAACCATTGCTAATGGCAGTGGCTATTCTCTAAGTGAACTTAATAGCAGGTAATGGACTTCTCCTCCAAGAACTTATCCAATCCTTTTTTAAACACAGCTATACTAACTGCACGAACCACATTCTCTGGCAACAAATTCCAGAGTTTAATTGTGCGTTGAGTAAAAAAGAACTTTCTCCGATTAGTTTTAAATGTGCCCCATGCTAACTTCATGGAGTGTCCCCTAGTCTTTCTACTATCCGAAAGAGTAAATAACCGATTCACATCTACCCGTTCTAGACCTCTCATGATTTTAAACACCTCTATCATATCCCCCCTCAGTCATCTCTTCTCCAAGCTGAAAAGTCCTAACCTCTTTAGTCTTTCCTCATAGGGGAGTTGTTCCATTCCCCTTATCATTTTGGTAGCCCTTCTCTGTACCTTCTCCATCGCAATTATATCTTTTTTGAGATGCGGCGACCAGAATTGTACACAGTATTCAAGGTGCGGTCTCACCATGGAGCGATACAGAGGCATTATGACATTTTCCGTTTTATTCATCATTCCTTTTCTAATAATTCCCAACATTCTGTTTGCTTTTTTGACTGCCGCAGCACACTGAACCGACGATTTCAATGTGTTATCCACTATGACACCTAGATCTCTTTCTTGGGTTGTAGCACCTAATATGGAACCCAACATCGTGTAATTATAGCATGGGTTATTTTTCCCTATATGCATCACCTTGCACTTATCCACATTAAATTTCATCTGCCATTTGGATGCCCGATTTTCCAGTCTCACAAGGTCTTCCTGCAATTTATCACAATCTGCTTGTGATTTAACTACTCTGAACAATTTTGTGTCATCTGCAAATTTGATTATCTCACTCGTCGTATTTCTTTCCAGATCATTTATAAATATATTGAACAGTAAGGATCCCAATACAGATCCCTGAGACACTCCACTGTCCACTCCCTTCCACTGAGAAAATTGCCCATTTAATCCTACTCTCTGTTACCTGTCTTTTAGCCAGTTTGCAAGCCACGAAAGGACATCGCCACCTATCCCATGACTTTTTACTTTTCCTAGAAGCCTCTCATGAGGAACTTTGTCAAACGCCTTCTGAAAATCCAAGTATACTATATCTACCGGTTCACCTTTATCCACATGTTTATTAACTCCTTCAAAAAAGTGAAGCAGATTTGTGAGGCAAGACTTGCCCTGGGTAAAGCCATGCTGACTTTGTTCCATTAAACCATGTCTTTCTATATGTTCTGTGATTTTGATGTTTAGAACACTTTCCACTATTTTTCCTGGCACTGAAGTCAGGCTAACCGGTCTGTAGTTTCCCGGATCGCCCCTGGAGCCCTTTTTAAATATTGGGGTTACATTTGCTATCCTCCAGTCTTCAGGTACAATGGATGATTTTAATGATAAGTTACAAATTTTTACTAATAGGTCTGAAATTTCATTTTTTAGTTCCTTCAGAACTCTGGGGTGTATACCATCCGGTCCAGGTGATTTACTACTCTTCAGTTTGTCAATCAGGCCTAGCACATCTTCTAGGTTCACCGTGATTTGATTCAGTCCATCTGAATCATTACCCATGAAAACCTTCTCCATTACGGGTACCTCCCCAACATCCTCTTCAGTAAACACCGAAGCAAAGAAATCATTTAATCTTTCCGCGATGGCCTTATCTTCTCTAAGTGCCCCTTTAACCCCTCGATCATCTAACGGTCCAACTGACTCCCTCACAGGCTTTCTGCTTCGGATATATTTTAAAAAGTTTTTACTGTGAGTTTTTGCCTCTACAGCCAACTTCTTTTCAAATTCTCTCTTAGCCTGTCTTATCAATGTCTTACATTTAACTTGCCAATGTTTATGCTTTATCCTATTTTCTTCTGTTGGATCCTTCTTCCAATTTTTGAATGAAGATCTTTTGGCTAAAATAGCTTCTTTCTCCTCCCCTTTTAACCATGCCGGTAATCGTTTTGCCTTCTTTCCACCTTTCTTAATGTGTGGAATACATCTGGACTGTGCTTCTAGAATGGTATTTTTTAACAATGACCACGCCTCTTGGACATTTTTTACTTTTGTAGCTGCTCCTTTCAGTTTTTTTCTAACAATTTTTCTCATTTTATCAAAGTTTCCCTTTTGAAATTTAAGCACGAGAGCCTTGGATTTGCACTGTTCCTTTTCCAGTCATTAAATCAAATTTGATCATATTATGATCACTATTGCCAAGCGGCCCCACCACCGTTACCTCTCTCACCAAATCCTGTGCTCCACTGAGAATTAGATCTAAAATTGCTCCCTCTCTCGTCGGTTCCTGAACCAATTGCTCCATAAAGCTATCATTTATTCCATCCAGGAACGTTATCTCTCTAGCGTGACCCGATGATACATTTACCCAGTCTAAATTGGGGTAATTGAAGTCTCCCATTATTACTGCACTACCAATTTGGTTAGCTTCCCTAATTTCTCTTAGCATTTCACTGTCCATCTCACCATCTTGACCAGGTGGACGGTAGTATACCCCTATCACTGTAGTCTTCCGTGATACACAAGGGATTTCTAACCATAAAGATTCAATTTTGTATTTAGTCTCATGCAGGATGTTTATCCTGTTGGACTCTATGCCATCCCGGACATAAAGCGCCACACCTCCTCCCGACTGCTCCTCTCTGTAATTGCGATATAATTTGTACCCCGGTATAGCACTGTCCCATTGGTTATCCTCTTTCCACCATGTCTCTGAGATGCCAATTAAGTCTATGTCATCATTTACTGCTATACATTCTAATTCTCCCATCTTACTTCTTAGACTTCTGGCATTAGCATACAAACATTTCAAAGTTTGTTTTTTGTTTGTATTTTTATTCTGCTTTTTAATTGATAGGGATAAGTTAGAATTTTTTAGCTCAGGTAAGTTTTTAGTTACAGGCACTTGGACTACTTTTCTAATTATTGGAACCTCACTGTCGGGATGCCCAAATTCTAATGCATCATTAGTATCCTTTAAAGATACATCTCTCTGAACCATGCGCTGCTGAGCGACTGTCGGCTTTCCCCTTTGTTCTAGTTTAAAAGCTGCTCTATCTCCTTTTTAAAGGTTAGCGCCAGCAGTCTGGTTCCACCCTGGTTAAGGTGGAGCCCATCCCTTCGGAAGAGACTCCCCCTCCCCAAAAGGTTCCCCAGTTCCTAACAAAACTGAATCCCTCTTCCTTGCACCATCGTCTCATCCACGCATTGAGACTCCGGAGCTCTGCCTGCCTCTGGTGACCTGCGCGTGGAACAGGGAGCATTTCAGAGAATGCTACCCTGGAGGTTCTGGATTTAATCTTTCTACCTAAGAGCCTAAATTTGGCTTCCAGAACCTCCCTCCCACATTTTCCTATGTCGTTGGTGCCCACGTGTACCATGACAGCCGGCTCCTCCCCAGCACTGTCTAAAATCCTATCTAGGTGACGCGTGAGGTCCGCCACCTTCGCACCAGGTAGGCATGTTACCAGGCGATCCTCACGCCCACCCGCCACCCAGCTATCTACATTCCTAATAATCGAATCATCAACTATGACGGCCGACCTAACCCTTCCCTCCTGGGCAGTAGGCCTTGGGGAGATATCCTCAGTGCGAAAGGACAATGCATCACCTAGAGAGCAGGTCCTTGCTACAGGATCCTTTCCTGCTACACCTGGTTGGTGCTCTCCCATTATGAGACCTTCTTCCTCCAAGGCATCACCAGGGCTGCCAGTCTGAAGTTGGGACTGGACTACTATGTCCCTGAAGGTCTCATCTATATACCTCTCTGTCTCCCTCAGCTCCTCCAGGTCTGCCACTCTAGCCTCCAGAGATCGGACTCGTTCTCTGAGAGCCAGGAGCTCTTTGCATCGCATGCACATGTACAACTTCTCACCGGTGGGTAAAAATCATACATGTGACACTCGATGCAAAAGACTGGGAAGCCCCCCTCTTGCTGCTGGACTGCTGCCTTCATCTCAATTTTGATCAGTTCCTAGTTAAGTTTTAGGTTGCTATGGGAGTAGGAATGTGTCTAAGTTCCTTTAAATGTATTAGTGAATTCACTATATGTCTGGTAGTGGCCTACTGGGGTCTGATCGAATTCTCAATAAAGTTTTTGTTGATGGGTTTTTTGTTTTTTTTTTGTGCAAGTGGCACCTGCCTATAAATTAAGGGATGAGCTTGGGGTGGGTGGGCAAGGGGTGGGAGGGTTGGGAATTTAGTTAGTCAGCCTGAGTGACTCACAGCTCCCTTGATTAACAAATGTTGTTCCCTATTCAAACCTAATCACACTACCTCAACACCTTTCCAAGGTGAGTAATTGAGCTGAACTATTCAACTTTTTTACTTTGGTATATACTGCTCCTAGCTTATTTCTAGCTTCTGGCTACTTTTTTGTGGGGTTTTTTTTTTTTTTTTGGTTTTTTTTTTTTTTGTTTTTCAATACAATGCACTCAGTTATTATTAAATAAAACACTTAGCTCTTTAAAAGTCTAGAGGACACTTTAATAGTCAGGCAGACTTTTAAAAAATAAACACACTACCTACTGCTACCTTATTGACTGACTAAAAATACAAACAGTCTAACTTGTGTATTCACCGCCTACCTACTGCTACCTTATTGACTGACTATTTAAAAATGCAAACAGTCTAACTTGTTTATTCACTGCCTGACTATTAAAGGCACAAACACACAAACACACTAAATAATATTCCCAAATAGTTAACTTTGCCCCAATACTTTTAAAAAAGTCAATGTCAATGTCCCAAGCAAAAACTTACTGATTCCTTTCAGCCACCAGCAAGGTGATCCTCTCCTCTCAGTGTTTCCACTGGCAACCCAGTGTTCCCTTGGCAACCCAGAGATCCTCATCAACCTTCAATTTCTTCCTCTAAGAACATCCCTGCTAAGGACAAAGGCAATGCAGTACAGCACAGCACAGAACAGTAAAGTATAGTAAAGGCAGCCCAGGATGAGAGTGTGGACTGGCCTACATGTTCTAGAGGAATGGAAATTCTCAGGTATGTAGTAATTTCATCTTCCTCTGCATTCAGGCAGAAGAGTCCACACAAGTGAGATGTACCAAACTACTTTCTCATCCAGCAGGAGGATGCCTGAATTCCCTGCAACACCGTTCTGGCAAAAGACACATCTTCTCAAACTCTTATATCCAAATAATATTGCTTAGAGCAGATATGCAACAAAGACCACATTGCCACTCTACAGATCTCTGATGGAGATAGCAACTGTAACTCCAACCAAGACACCGCCTGCACTCTGGTTGAATGAGCCCTGGGCAATGGCTTATCCGCATCTACATAGTCTGCTGTGACCATATCCTTTATCCAACATGCCACTGTGGCATAAGAAGCTGCTTCTCCCTTCTCTACTCCCCCATGGCGTACAAAGAAACGGAGTAGGAAGAGACGATCCAATTTCCGAAAGGTCTTGGTAACTTTAAGCTCCACCATGAGCTGTCCTGCATACAAGTCACAGTCCCTACAGGTTCAATCAGCTGACTCTCATTCTCTTTCTGGCAGACAGCTGTATCTGTTTTTGTAAATAAGGTTTTTCTTCTGTCACTGGTTCCAATGGCGCATTTCCTGATTCCACACTGGATTTTCCTGTCACACCTACTGTCCATAGATCTCTCCCTAGAACCAACACTCTTGCTCTTCATGTCTTTCTTTTATGGTTCTGAGATTTTTTTTCTCACTTATGGCTCTGATCTTTTGTCTCTCTAGAACAGTGGTTCTCAACCCTGTCCTGGGGACCCCCCAGGACAGGGTTGAGAAAAGCTTCACTTATTTAAAGATAGAGAAGCCAAGTGAACTAATGGCTGGAAATGTAGGATTTTTCCTCTTTTTCTTTCCCTTTTCACAGAAAAAAGAGAGAGAAATAATTGGTGCAGAGAAACTGAACAGAGCATGGTATTCCAGAAAAAAGGCATCCAGCTCTACACTAGAGCACAGAGACAGCTACTCTGCTCTAGAGAAAGCATGACTGAACAAAAAATGCAAGCTCTGTGTCAAAGCCTCATGGAAGGATAGAGGCAACTGAAAAAGTGTATTAGGAGAAACCAGGTTGTCAGGGCACATGATTTGAAAGAATGGGAAACAAGCCATGTACTCCTATCTGCCAACCTGCTAGAACTAGGGACAAGAAAAGACTCAATACAGTTGGAAGCAGAGAAAGCAGATGGATGTAACACTGACTGTTCTCTCACCTTCTAGAGCAGTGGTTCTCAACCCTGTCCTGGGGACCCCCCCAGCCAGTCGGGTTTTCATGATATCCACAATGAATATGCATGAGAGAAAATTTGCATACACTGCCTCCATTAACATGCAAATTTTCTCTCATGCATATTCATTGTGGATATCATGAAAACCCGACTGGCTGGGGGGGTCCCCAGGACAGGGTTGAGAACCACTGCTCTAGAAGGTGAGAGAACAGTCAGTGTTACATCCATCTGCTTTCTCTGCTTCCAACTGTATTGAGTCTTTTCTTGTCCCTAGTTCTAGCAGGTTGGCAGATAGGAGTACATGGCTTGTTTCCCATTCTTTCAAATCATGTGCCCTGACAACCTGGTTTCTCCTAATACACTTTTTCAGTTGCCTCTATCCTTCCATGAGGCTTTGACACAGAGCTTGCATTTTTTGTTCAGTCATGCTTTCTCTAGAGCAGAGTAGCTGTCTCTGTGCTCTAGTGTAGAGCTGGATGCCTTTTTTCTGGAATACCATGCTCTGTTCAGTTTCTCTGCACCAATTATTTCTCTCTCTTTTTTCTGTGAAAAGGGAAAGAAAAAGAGGAAAAATCCTACATTTCCAGCCATTAGTTCACTTGGCTTCTCTATCTTTAAATAAGTGAAGCTTTTCTCCTTACTTGCAAACAAACTCTCAACTAATTTTTCTTTCAGGTCCCTGAACACCTTTTATTTACACTTATCAGCATACATATAGGTAGACTGCTTAATTTCAGCAGTGTACTTCCACCATTAAATTAATACAGAGATGTATTCAGAAGCTCCTAATCCTGGAGATGCAAGGGCCTCCTGTTCCTAGCTGGGCTCCACCTTTTATCCTGCCCAGAAGGATCCTAGCCACCAAGCTCTCTCCCTCTATGGGTTTTAAGGAAGGCTAGGCATATAATCTTATCCTGCACAGGTTAATAAGGTCCACTATCTTACAAATACAAATAAGAATGAGATAAATCAAGTGTTAAATATTGCATAATAGTATTTAAGAAATGTTTAGTGCTGTAGAGGAGCTCTATTTTTGCTCCAAATTTACCAGTGCAGCAAAGAAGGGTACATTTGTTTCATATCTTGAGCTTCCTTTTCAAAACTGTTTAACATTAGGTGGACAGAAGGTTGCTGAGCATACTTTCAGAAATCACTATCTAGAGTTTGGAGAGAGTCTTTGCCATACCCTAGTAAGGCTAATAAAATATATTCTAAAATTATTATTCTATTAATACAAACATTTCTATGTTGCAAAGTTTAGCTAAATTCCCCAAAAATGTTTTATAGCACATATACAGATGCTCGCTCACAGATATTCATCATCAAAATAATTTCCTTATTATATTTATGTACAAGCATACATCTGTGTTTCTTAGTTTTACTTATTCTTATCTAGGTATTCATTTAGAGCATAAGAACAAGAAATTCCGTCCTGGGTTAGACGAAAGTTCACTGAGCACAGCATCCCGTTTTCATCAGTCCAGGTCACAACTTGGCAGATCCCATAAAAGTAAATCTTTTTCCTCTTATTCACTCCCAGGGATAGCAATAGCTTTCTCCAGTCTACCTGGCAGATAATATTTTATGGACTTTCCCTCCAGGAAATTGACCAAATCTATGTTAAACACTTGTTGTGCCAGGAGGTGAACCCTTGGCCTAGTGCAGGATTGGTAGGCTCCCTGGTTGGACCCAGAGAGTGCCTGCCACAGGGAGGTGTGAGCACAAGAGGAGACAGAGGCTAGCTGGAGCTTCGCCACTAGCAGCCCTAGGTACCCCCTGGTTGAGCCCTTGGGTCCCCGGGCCGCCTGGTCTTAGTTGGGCCTCGCAGGATCTCCTTGATAAGAAGTTCAGGGGTGTGCCCACCACCATCAAGGGTACACGGTCGATTCTTAGGCTGGAAGTCCTGTGTGCCTGAGAAGGCCAGAAGAGAGTCTCTGAATGAATAGCAAGGATCAAGGCCAGATTCAAGGAAGCGTGGTCAGCCAAAGCGAGGGTCAGAGCCAGTAATCAGTCCGTGGGTAGTCAGGCAAAGCAGAGGTCAGTTACCAGTAGTCAGTCCGTGGGTAGTCAGCTAAAGCAGAGGTCAAGTTCCAGGAGGCAGTCAGACGTGGTCGAGTTCAGGTAGAGGTCTGTGGCCAGGCAGCTTGCAGATGTGGTTGGTAATCAGGCAGTAGGTCAGAGCCAGCAGCATGCAGACATGGTCATGGAGGCAGGCAGAAAGTCAGAAGCAGGCAGCGATCAACGTAGTCAAGGGAAGCTGAGGTCAGTACCGAGAAGACAGTCCAAAGGTACTACCTGGGGAGACAAGGAGACCGAAGGATGCTGGAACAGAAGGATGCTGGAACAGGACTTGAACGAGACTGGAAACAGGACTGGAACGAGACTGGAACAGGACTGGAACGAGGCTGCAACGAGCCTGGAACACAGACTGGAATGCAGAGGCAAACTAGAAATCACAAGGATCGACCCGATTGCCAAGGCAAGGAAGTCAGAGCAGGAGCTTCTTGATATAGGTGGTTCAATCAGGGTGCGCCGCGGAGCGCGGACCACCCCTGGCCCTGTGAGGTGCTAGGCGGTCCGCATGCGCGCGCCTAGGGGCAGGGATGACGCCACGGAGGACACAGAGCCCCGCCGTGAGGCCCTGGCTGGAGAACGAAGCCCGCGACCACCGCCGTGGGACGCCGAGGCCTAGCCGTGCTTGCCACCATTGCAGGAGAGGACAACCTGGGACCCCCGGAGGAGCTGGAAAGGTGAGCAGACCCCGTGTGCGGGCTGAGCGTGGACGGGATGTGCAACAACATTGCTATGCTAGTAACTTTGTAGAGGGGGCAGAGGAAAAATATTTGGTTCAATTAGTTCATTTGTTTCATGGGCACCTAAATGTATTTCCTTAGTTTAAAAAATAAATCAGTAAATAAATAAATATGTATGTGTGTATATAATATATATATATATATATATATATATATATACTAATTATAATTGTTCATCCATTTGCCACTAAAGTCAATGGGGGAAGAACTGCAGCCTGTTTTGGGCTCCAGAATTGGAGTTTTCCCATCAATTCTAATGAAACTTGTGGCAAGACAGTATCTGAAGAGGAAAAAAACACTAAGGTACCTAGACTATGATAAAGTGACATCAAAAGTTGAATGAATTGCCTAAGGCACCATAAAAAGGAAAAGGGGTACCAGAAGTGGCAGGAATTTTCCAAGGAATAGTCAGAGAAGCAAAGAAGCAGCAAGAGAGAGAACATCCCAAGGTTTCAAAATAGGGTACCAACCAAAGTGGCATAAACCCTTGAAGGCAGCATGAGGCGCAAAATGGCACCTAGAGTGACATCAACATCCTATGGTACCATGAAGGTGGGATGAAGCAGAACAGGTGACAGAAAAACAGCAAGACACCAATAAGGGGATTAATCAGCACAAAGAATGACATCAAATCACTAAGGCACTGTGAGAGGTGCAAATAAAGCCCCCAGAGGGGCATGAACACCCAAAGGTATAGAGATATAACAGCAAGGAAGAGTGACTGTAAGATTCTCAAAGTGCAAAATACTGTATATGGCAGTAATGCTGATTGGAAGAAAGACTCCTAAGTTGAATGATAAGGGGTATAGCAACTAGGAGGAATGGTATTGAATATGTCAGTCTTCCTGTTGAAGCGCTTGCCACTCATCAGATTTAGTAAAAGAAATATAATTTTTGTGACACGAGCAATTATTGCCAATATGCCAGTATATTTGTGTTCATGTTCTCAATGGGCTCTGTGAGATAGCATGAAATAGAAATTTGTGCTAGGTTCTCTTTGCTGGGATGGGCTGAGTGTATTTCTTGACAGATGCTTTAGCTATGATCTGTGCCTGAAGACTGGAGGGTGGCCAATGTAACCCAAATATTTAAAAAGGGCTCCAGGGACGATCCGGGTAACTATAGACCAGTGAGCCTGACTTCAGTGCCGGGAAAAATAGTGGAAACTATTCTAAACATCAAAATTTTAGAGCATATAGAAAGACATGGTTTAATGGAACACAGTAATCATGGATTTACCCAAGGGAAGCCTCGTCTAACAAATCTGCTTCATTTTTTTGAAGTGGATAATAAACATGTTGATAAAGGTGAACTGGCAGATGTAGTGTATTTGGATTTTCAGAAGGCGTTTGACAAAGTCCCTCATGAGAGGCTTCTAAGAAAACTAAAAAGTCATGGGATAGGAGGCGATGTCCTTTCGTGGGACTACAAACTGGTTAAAAGACAGGAAACAGAGAGTAGGATTAAATGGTCAATTTTCTCAGTGGAAAAGGGTAAACAGTGGAGTGCCTCAGGGTTCTGTACTTGGACCGGTGCTTTTCAATATATATATATATAAATGATCTGGAAAGGAATACGACAAGTGAGGTTATCAAATTTGCGGACGATACAAAATTATTCAGTGTAGTTAAATCACAAGCAGATTGTGATACATTACAGGAGGACCTTGCAAGACTGGAAGATTGGGCATCCAAATGGCAGATGAAATTTAATGTGGACAAGAGCAAGGTGTTGCATATAGTGAAAAATAACCCTTGCTGTAGTTCCACGATGTTAGGTTCCATATAGGAGCTACCACCCAGGAAAAGATCTAGGCATCATAGTGGATAATACTTTAAAAATCGTTGGCTCAGTGTGCTGCAGCAGTCAAAAAAGCAAATAGAATGTTAGGAATTATTAGGAAGGGAATGGTTAATATAACGGAAAATGTCATAATGCCTCTGTATTGCTCCATGGTGAGACCGCACCTTGAATACTGTATACAATTCTAGTCGCCACATCTCAAAAAAGATATAGTTGCAATGGAGAAGGTACAGAGAAGGGCAATCAAAATGATAAAGGGGATGGAACAGCTCCCCTATGAGGAAAGGCTGAAGAAGTTAGGGCTGTTCAGCTTGGAGAAGAGATGGCTGAGGGGGGATATTATAGAGGTCTCTAAGATCATGAGAGCTATTGAATGAGTAGATGTGAATGGTTATTTACACTTTCGGATAATAGAAGGACTAGGTGGCATTCCATGAAGTTAGCAAGTAATACATTTATGACTAATAGGAGAAAATTATTTTTCACTCAATGCACAATTAAGCTCTGGAATTTGTTGCCAGAGGATGTGGTTAGTGCAGTTAGTGTAGCTGGGTTCAAAAAAGGTTTGGATAAGTTCTTGGAGGAGAAGTCCATTAACTGCTATTAATCAAGTTTACTTAGGGAATAGCCACTGCTATTAATTGCATCAGTAGCATGGGATCTTTTTGGTGTTTGGGTAATTGCCAGGTTCTTGTGGCCTGGTTTGGCCTCTATTGGAAATAGGATGCTGGGCTTGATGGACCCTTTGTCTGACCCAGCATGCCAATTTCTTATGTTCTTATGTTCTTAAATGGGTCTATGTGGGAAATGAGGCTTTGGCATATAGAAGTAGAGGAGGACGTGGTAGTTGACAGGGTGATGTTCCTGTTTGCACTACTCTCAGAAGTAGCCACTCTTTCCTGTGCTACTTCCCCATTGTGCCTCTACCTCTAGCACTTTTCTTGGCACACCCTTGAAGCACTTAAATGGCTTCAGGATTTATTACAGCTGTTTCATCACTGGCCAGTGTTGTTCGGTGGACCTCTAGCTGAGACGAGGTTGACACTACCTCCAGGTGAAAGCCCTTGAAGGTCCTCGTCATTGGGAGGTGGCTTCAGGAGAGAAGACCCTACAGGACCTTCACCTATACCAGCCCTTGGGTACCGGGGCCAGCAGGACATAGGTTAGTCTCTTGGAGAAACCAATCCCAGAAGGAAGGAGGTCGGAGTGAAGTCAGATGTATCAGAGGTCAGGGCAGGCAGCAGATGAGAAGAACCAGGCACAGTCCTAGATTCGGGGCAGGCGGCAAACAAGGAGAGTCGGAAGACAGGCAGATGGTCAGAGCAAGTGGCAGACAAGCAGAATCCGGGGATGTAGCAGGGATGTAGGAGGGACGTAGCAGGGTCAGAGCCAGAAGAGCAGTCTGAGGGGGCGAAGAGCAAGGACAAGGACCGGAATCAGGAACACAGGAACCAGGAGCAGACAACAGGTACTCTGAAGAGTAGGACCCGTTGTCAAGGTGAGGTCTTGTTGGTCAGGCAAGGGTTAAACAGTCCCTTGCCCTGACATCATCGGCGAGTGTCCACAGGAGGTTTTCCCACTGCTGGCCCTTTAAGAGCGTGCATGTACCTGGGGAGCCGGAGTGACGCCAGCATGGCAGTGGTGCGGCCGGCTGAGACGGCCTGGACAGGGCCTGAGAGATTGCGCAGCCTGGAGGCGCGCAGGGCGGCTTTCCTGGGGCTGGAGGTAGGGATGCTGGTCATGGCCTCCTGCAGCTGGTGAGCACAACAGTACACCCTCCTCTATGCCCCTCCCCATGGGCCTAGGCTTCTTGGGGTAAGTCAAATGGAAATGCTTGAGGAGATTTTTATCTAGAATATTGGAAGCTGGCTCCCAGCAGTTTTCCTCTGGGCCGAACCCTTCCCAGGAAAGTAGGTATTCCCACTTCCCATTACGCCGCCAGATGTCCAGGATTTCTTTACCTAGTAGATCTGATCGTCCTCGGAGGACAGGTTTTGCAGTTCTGCAGGTCTTCGGTGGGGCCATGATAAAACCATAGGTTTCATCAGGGAAACATGAAAGGAGCTGTAGCCGCAAATGATACGTGGCAGTCCCTATTCTATCAGAGATGGAGAAGCACCCAATGTAGTGAGGAGCTAGCCGCATCGATGGTACCCGGAGCTTAATGTGCCGGGTACTGAGCCAGACCTTGTCTCTGATATTGAACTGGGCTGCCTCCCGTCGTTATTTGCCCGTCATCTTTTTAGCTCTCAATTAGGCCTGCTGGATCATGTCTTGGGTATTTTCCAGTTCATTAAGTTCTAGGGCGGTCATCTGGGCTGCTGTGGATGGCACGGTCAGGGAAATGGCAGAGAAGGTTGTCTGATATAACTTACAACAATTGGGTAGTCTACAGGTATTATTCTGTCATGAATAGATACCTGAATCTATTTAATCTACATAGATACCTGAATCTATTTTAAACACAAAATTTCATTTTATTATTCACTTAATTTAACATTCACATAAACCCTTTAACATCATTCACTCATACCACATTCATCCACAATATTGCACCTATCCCTTACACATTAAAATACATACATTTCATATTACATACATGTAATTAGTCCCATTATCCAATTATTTTTACAACAATTTCACATAATTTCCTACGTTTGTTTAAGTGAATCTTTTTTAAATAATGAAACTCCCGAAGCGTCCAACACTGCTTCCTTTCACAGTTCCCTTTTCCTCTCGATATTAATGAAGCTCCCGACGAGAGACTCTCGTTTCACACACAAATGGTTTCCTCAGGGGATCACTATTAAACTATTATTTCTTCATTACCATACAGGGAACATCTATATTATTCTTGGCTTTTCTTTTTCTGCTATCTCTTGAATGTCTGCTATTCTCTCCGGTTGTTTGCCATATACAATAAGAAATGGGGAAGTGCCTGTGGCTGAGTTGACATGAGAATTATGTGAGAACTTGGCCCAGGGAAGTAGGCTGGCCCAATTGTCCTGATGCTCATTTACGAATAACTGAAGAAAGGTCTTTAACATTCGGTTGGTTCGCTCGGCTTGGCCGTTCCCCTGTTGGTGGTAGGCTATAATAAAATCCAAGCAGATACTGAATATGTGGCATAACGACTGCCAGAACTTGGCAGTGAATTACTCCCCCCCCCCCCTCCATTGGAGGGGATGTATTGAGGGAGACTGTGTAAGCAGAAGATGTGAGAAGCAAATAGTTGGGCTAATTCAGGAGCCGAGGGGAACCCTGAGACAGCTGTAAAGTGAGCCATCTTAGAAAATTGGACTACGACGACCCAAATGATGCGACAGCTGCTAGAGAGGGGTGGTCCACCACAAAATCGGTGGACACATGGGTCCACGGTTCCTTGGGTGCTGGCAGCGACTGTAACAGCCCCCAAGGTTGCCCTACCATGGGCTTTTGACGGGCACTTGTCAGGCAAGATTCCAAATAGGCCTTGACATCTCTTCTTACTTGTGGCCACCAATAATACCGCTGTACTAACTCCAGGGTCCCTCTTCCCAGATGACCGGCGATGGAGGAATCATGGACCCAGGCTAGGTCCATTTGGTGATGCTGCAGAGGTACCATGGTCTTCTCGGGTGTAACTGGCTGGGCAGCGGCCAGGAGGATGCAAGCTGGATCGATGATGTATACTGGGGCTTCGGGAGTCTCTTCTGCTTCATAAGCCTGCGAGAGGGCATCAGCCTGAATGTTCTTTGCAGCCAGCCTGTATCTCAGGACAAAATCGAAGTGACTGAAAAATAGTGGCCAGCGAGCCTGACGGGTGTTCAAGCGCTGGGTGTGTTTAAGATATTCCAGGTTCTTATGATCTGTATACACCGTAACTATATGCTAGGCCCCCTCCATCCACTGATGCCATTCCTCAAATGCCATCTTATAGCCAGCAAACTCCTTATCTCCAATACCATATTTTTTTTCTGCTGTGGAAAATTTTCGTGAAAAAAAATAGCAAGGCAATAAGGCTGCGTTGCCGGAATTCTGGCTCAGCACAGCTCCCATGGCGGTGATGGAAGCATCGACCTCCACAATGAATAGCTTATGGGGTCCAGGTGACGTAGGCAGGTGTCTCAAAGGAAGGCTTATTTTAGCTGGTTAAAGGCTGAGATGGGCATCCGGAGGCACTGCTTGGATTTGCCCCCATTTTAGTGAGGGCATTGAGTGGCCCCACAAGCTGCAAATAGCATGGAATGCAGGCCTGTAAAAATTCCCAACCCCAGGAAGCACTGTAGGGACCGGAGGCCCGACAGTTGAGGCCACTCTTGGATGCAAGCCACCTTCTCTGGGTCCATATGGAATCAGGTGCTGAAAGACAATATTCCCCTAGGAAGGGGAGAGATCTCACTCGAACAGGCATTTCTCAAGTTTTGCATAGAGTTTGTTGGTCCTGAGATGTTGGAGTACCAATCGGACATCTTGGCGATGAGATGGGAGGTGTTTAGAGTAACTTAGGATGTTGTCAAGGTATACCAACACAGAGGTCTTCAACAGGTCATGAAAGACCTCATTCATCATGTAATGGAATACAAAGGGGGTATTACACAGGCCGAATGGCATAACACGTTACTCGTAGTGGTCGTCTCGGGTGTTATTTGCGGTCTTCCACTCATCGCCAGGCCGGATTATCACCAGGTTGTAAGCTCCCCGAAGATCCAATTTGATGAAGATTTTCACTCCTTGCAGATGATCCAAGAGCTCAGGAATAAGGGGGCAAAGGATAGCAATCTTCCTGGTGATGGCATTTAAGCTGTGATAATCTATTCAGGGCCAGAGTGACCCATCCTTCTTAGTAATGAAGAAGAACCCTGCTGCTCCCACGGGGAAAGTAGACAACCAGAAAAGCCCCTTTCCAGGTTTTCTTTAATGTATTGGGACATTGCTCAGGTTTCAGGAAGAGAGAGGAAGTATACATGGCCCGTGGGAGGCATGGCACTGGGAAGCAGATTGATGGTGCAATCAAAGGTCCGATGTTCGGGAAGTGTCTCTGCCATCTTCTTCGAGAAGACATCCTTGAATCAGTGTATTGGGGAGGTAGGACCACTGGAGGTGGTAGCCCGGGAGACCGGACACGTTGAACTCGGCAGAGGCAGTCAGAAGGACACCGGGGTCCACCATGAGGTCCGCTTGGAGGGTGCTCCAGTCCATGAGAGGAGAATGTGCCTGCAGCCAGGGAACCCCCCAAACAAATGAGTTGAATAGATTTCTCCAGGATAAGAATTGGTTGTTGTTTCCTCATGAATAACTCTTGTAAATGTACTGGGGCAGTTGACCCGGGTAATCCAGCCGGGAAGGGGCTCCCCATGAATTGAGGAGATCACAATCAGAGGGATCCTGGGTGAGGTAGGCAGGTCTAGTTGGTCACCAGTTCACTGGAGATAAAGTTCCCTCCAGCACCAGAGTCCACCAGTACCAAGGTAGGGTGGATACGCTGTGGGAAAACGACAGAGACTGGCAGAGTGCATTGGGGAGGGGAAGTGGCACAACCTAGGGTCATCTCCCCACTGACACCTAGGTTTGGCAGTTTCCCTGCCGTACTGGACACTGAGCCAAGAGGTATCCCTGCCCGGCACAGTAGAGGCAGAGGCCCAGGGAACATCTCTGCTGTCATTCTTCAGGAGAGAGGCAGGTACGGCCCAGTTGCATGGGAATCTTTGGAGCATTGGGAGCCCAAGTCAGAATAAGGTGTCAGGGCCAGAGAGTGTGAGAAGGAAGGAGCTAGCTGAACCGGTTGGCAGGGTGGTCGAGCTTCTCAAAGCCATTGCTGCAGATGACGGTCGATTCTTCCTGCTTGGTCTATGAGGGCATCCAGGCCATCAGGAAGGTCTTGAGCAGCGAACTCATCTTTAATCCTTGGGGACAGGCTCTCCAGGAAGATGCTTCGAAGGCTGTCCTTCTGCATCCCAGCCCCATTGCCAGGGTATGGAATTCAATAGCGTATTCGGCTAGAGAGTCCTGGAGGCCTGCCGGAGATGAAGGATGTTGGAGTTGACTGTGGTCCAGGCTCGTCGAAGACCTGTTTTGAAGTTCTGCACAAAGCGTTGAAGGACCTGCAGAATAGGGTCCCCTCATCTCCCATAGTGGAGAGGTCCAAGCTAAGGCCTTCCCATCCAGCAAGGAGAGAGTAAAGGTCGTCTTATGTTATCACTGGAGAATTTGAGCGGGTTGCATGGAAAAATGCTTAAAGCATTGATTGAGAAAGCCCTGACACTGCCTGGGATCGCCAGAGTACCGGGTTGGGGGGGGGGGGGGGAGCCAGAAGGAGGATGGACACAGTCGCTGTGCAGCCGGAGTTGGTACTGGTGATGCAAATGCACTGGAACTGGCCGAGGTAGATGCATCCAGGCGGGCCGCGAGGCATTCCTCGGTACTGGCCAGCATCTCAAGGCAGTGCTGCCTGCTGCCTGCTAAATCTTTTTGGACTAGGCCCAGAATGGCCTATAGGTCGGGAAGATCCGCGGGGGTCCATGGCCTTAGCAAGCTGTTGTTCGGTGGACCCCTGGCCAAGAAGAGGTTGATGGCCACTCCAGGGGAAGGCCCTGTAGGTCTTCATCATGGGGAGGCATCTTCAGGAGAGAATACCCTACAGGATCTTTCACCTATACCAGCCCTCGTTCCCCACAGGTTGATCCCTTGGGTACCGGGGCTTGCAGGATTTATGCGGTAGTCTCTTAGAGAAACCAATCTCAGAAGGAAGGAGGTTGGAGCTAAATCAGACTTACCAGAGGTCAGGGCAGGCTGCAGACAAGAGGAACCAGGCACAATCCTAGAGTGGGGGCAGGTGGCAAACAAGGAGAGTCAGAAGACAGGCAGTTGGTCGCGGTGGCAGGCAAGCAGAATCAGGGGACATAGCAGGGTCAGAGCCAGGAGAGCAGTCTGAGGGGGCGAGGAGCAATGACAAGGATTGGTAACAGGAACCGGGAGCAGGAATCAGGAATGCAGGAACCATGAGCAGGAATCAGGATTGCAGGAACCAGGAGCAGACAACACGCACTCTGAAGAGTAGGATCCATTGCCTGAGGTGATAGTCCTGTTGGTCAGGCAAGGGGTAAATATTTCCTTGCCTGATGTCATCAGCAGGGCTCACGGGAGGTTGTCCCACCCACTGGCCCCTTAAGAGCCGTGAGGGATCACGCGTGTGCACCTGGGGGGGCCAGAGTGATGCCAGCGTCCGCAGTGGTGCAGCCGGCCGGGACGGACTGATAGGGCCTGGGAGATCACGTTGCCTGGAGGCGCTGGGGGCAGTTTTCCTGGGGCCGGATGGTAGGGCTGCCGTTCACAGCCTTCTGCGGCTAGCAAGTGCAACAAACAGTCATGATGCCCTAGAGAGCATTGCACAACCTTTCTCTATTTTCAGAGATGGATCATGGAGGGGGGTTTTCTGATGCTCTCCTTAACTCTGCGGCTTCATAGAGGTGGAATTCCAGCAGGATCCAACATCTTGATTCAGATACTTGTGAGGCATCTCAAATTCTTCCTATTTTTCATGAAGAATATGCCCTGCCTTCACACTTCAATGGAAATGCCCTGCTAATTACTGCACTTCTATATCAGCTCCTTGGTATTTCTGCAACTTCCCACACTGTCTCCAACCCAAACCCTCCCCCAGTGAAGAAAGAAATTAGCAGCAAGTGCCATTGCCTGTCTTTCACTGACATCTGGCAAAGTGAGTGAGACCAGTGCAGCACAGAGTAGATTAGAAGCAGCCCTTTTATACCAATGCCAAAAATCCTAAAAGCTTTTTTAAACTAGCATGTGCTTGTCTGACCAAAGCTAGAAAGGAAATACAGTACTTATCGCATGTACTCAGACCTTCTCATGGGAGTGGGTCATAGTTACATGATCCAGATATCAGTGATAGGCCAGTTTAGAAATTGTTTCATTGTGACTTGTTGTGGTTTCCTTCCCAACATGCCCTGCCTCAGCTGTGACATGTCAAACAGGGAAAGGATGGTTGTTGTTACTTGCACCTGTTACAGAGTTATAGACATCAATGAGCCATAGAAATGAATGTGAAACATAAACAAATGGGACAAATAATTTCTATTAATTTCTTGGGCCAATGACTTAAACTAATAGGCACCCATTCATTATGTTTTATCCATTTGTTTCACATGAATACTCATCCCTATCACCCTGATCATATCCTTAGGCAACAGATTCCACTACTGGATTATGAACTGAATGAAAAAGTACTATGATTTGTTTAAATCTGCTGGTTATTACTTCCTGGAGTATCCCCTCGATTTAGTATTATTTCAATGGTTAAATAGCTCTTTTTTATTTACCTGTTCCCCACTCATGTTTTTAAAAACTTCTATTATGTTCCCTCTCAGCCAATCTGAAGAGAACTAACCTGTATTATCTTTCATCATAGGAGAGACATTCCATTCCCTTACCATTTTTGTCGCCTTTCTCTGCACCTTTTCTAGTTCCTCTACATTTAAATGAAAATGGAGCATCCAGAACTGCACATAGTACTCAAAGTGCAGTTGCATCCTGGATCGATACAGAAACAGTATAAAATATACTATATTTTTTTTACCAATCCTTTTTGAAGCATTCCAAGGTTTCTGTTTGAACCTTTGACTGCTGCCACACCCTAAGCTAAGGTTTTAATGCATTTTCCACAAGGACTCAAAATCCTTTTCCTGGATGGTGACCTCTAAGATAGGACCCAACATTGTGAAATGTAGTTGGGATTATTTTTCCCTATGTACATCGCTTGGTTCTTTTCCACCTGAAATGTTATCTTCCATGCAGATGTACAGGCTTGTGCTTTCACAAGGTTCTTCTATATCTCCTCACCATCCACTACTGTTTTTAAAATCCTTGAATAATGTTGTGTCACCTGCAACTATGATCACCTCTCTCGCTGTTTCCTTTCCAGATCGTTTATAAATATGTTTAAAAAAGCACAGGTTCAGATCTTTGTGGTATTCCAACTAATAAACTTTTCTTCTTTTGGAAAACTGACCATTTAGTCCTTCCGTGTCGCCTTTCTTTTTATCTGTATCAATCCACAATAGGACACTGCCTCCTATCCTATGAATTTGTAATTTTCTGAAGAGCCTAGCATGCCTTCTGAATATCCAGATTCATAACATCAGTCTGCTCATCTTTATCTGCAGGTTATGTAACATCTTCACAAAATCTAAAAGATTGGTATGGCAAGACTTCCCTTTACTAAAACCATGTTGGACTCTTCCCTATTAATCTGTAAAAAAAACCAAACATTTTATTAGCCACCATTGCCTCTGCAAGCTCTAGTTCTAGGGAGCTTTTTGCTCTTGTTGATAGAACCCTGGGTATTGTTGTGGCTCCTGGATACAACAATCTTTATTTATTTATTATTTATTTATTTATGTTTTTTTTATATACCGGTCTTCTTACATAATATGCAAATCAAATCGGTTTTACAGAGAACTGTTGAAAAGCTTGCTTGAAGGCAATTTCATATAACGAAGAACTTTTTGAACAAATAAATAAATAGAACTTTTTAAACAAACAGGTAACTAGAGAAATATATTAGACAAAAACACTGTGTTTTAAATGTCTAAATATCTTAGTGTTTTAAATAGAGCTTTTAAATAGCCTTTATCAAGAAGAAAAAAATAAATAAATAGCCAAAAAGGACAAGTCTAATTCAAACATGGTATTAGGAGTTATTCTTATCCTAAATGTATAGATGTCTTGCTGGAAACAGAATCTTGTGCTAGCTGCAGGTTGATTTGTTGCTGCTATTCCATTCTTGGCAAAAATCTTATATGTAGATTTTAAAAGCATCGCTCATGCATATTTTAAGAAGCTAGGAAAGTACATTTGTTAATAAGGAGGCTTTACCTGCATAACATTTGGGCCAAAGGTATATGTGTGAGAAAGAGAGACTCTTTTAAAGAAACTTTCTGATACTATATATATCTCCCGCTGTAAGAGGGGCACTTTCAATTCAGGGTGGGTTTGGGGAGGCAGAGTGGTGTTACACTGTCTGATAACACCAACCCGTTCCCCAAACCCATCCTCTTACAGTGGTAAATATAGAGAGTATCAGATTGTTTCTTTAAAAGAGTTTTCTCTCTCTCTCTTTCTCATCACTAGGGATGTGCGAAGCCCAATCCAACGGTTCAGGCTTCGTTTTCGGCCCCACCGTGGGTAATCTCATATTTCCCGCAGTTCGAGCTTTCTAAATTCAGGGAGGCCCAAATTTCAGCTTAGTACGCACTAGGGATGTGAATCGTGGTCCTCGATCGTCTTAACGATCGATTTCGGCTGGGAGGGGAGGGAATCGTATTGTTGCCGTTTGGCGGGGGGTAAAATAATCGGTGAAAAATCTAAAAATCGAAAAATCGCAAAACCGGCACATTAAAACCCCCTAAAACCCACCCCCGACCCTTTAAATTTAAATCCCCCACCCTCCCGAACCCCCCCCCAAATGACTTAAATAACCTGCGGGTCCAGCGGCGGTCCGGAACGGGCTCCTGCTCCTGAATCTTGTTGTCTTCAGCCGGCGCCATTTTCCAAAATGGCGCCGAAAATGGCGGCGGCCATAGACGAACACGATTGGACGGCAGGAGGTCCTTCCGGACCCCCGCTGGACTTTTGGCAAGTCTTGGGGGGGGTCAGGAGGCCCCCCACAAGCTGGCCAAAAGTTCCTGGAGGTCCAGCGGGGGTCAGGGAGCGATTTCCCGCCGCGAATCGTTTTCGTACGGAAAATGGCGCCGGCAGGAGATCGACTGCAGGAGGTCGTTCAGCGAGGGTTCCGGCGCCTCGCTGAACAACCTCCTGCAGTCGATCTCCTGCCGGCCGCCATTTTCCGTACGAAAACGATTAGCGGTGGAAATCGCTCCCTGACCCCCGCTGGACCTCCAGGAACTTTTGGCCAGCTTGTGGGGGGGCCTCCTGACCCCCACGAGACTTGCCAAAAGTCCAGCGGGGGTCCGGAAGGACCTCCTGCCGTCCAATCGTGTTCGTCTATGGCCGCCGCCATTTTTCGGCGCCATTTTGGAAAATGGCGCCGGCTGAAGACAACAAGATTCAGGAGCAGGAGCCCGTTCCGGAACGCTGCCGTTCCGGACCGCCGCTGGACCCGCAGGTTATTAAGTCATTTGGGGGGGGTTCGGGAGGGTGGGGGATTTAATTTAAAGGGTCGGGGGTGGGTTTAGGGGGGTTTTAGTGTGCCGGCTCACGATTCTAACGATTTATAACGATAAATCGTTAGAATCTCTATTGTATTGTGTTCCATAACGGTTTAAGACGATATTAAAATTATCGGACGATAATTTTAATCGTCCTAAAACGATTCACATCCCTAGTACGCACTAATGGGGTTAGTGCGCGCTAACTCCTGTTAGTACGTGCTAACATTTTTTCGTTAGCGTGCACTAATGGGAGTTAGTGCACACTAACCCCAAATTTAATTTTTCCTGAAATGTCAGGAAAAATTCCTTCAGGTTTTGGCCTAGTTGAAATTATCTAATTCGTCCTGGACGAATGCACATCCCTACTCATCATTTGTGTGTAAGGCTCCAACACATACTCATGGTAGGGATATTTTTAAAATGGTACCTGTGTGCATGCATGTTATAAAATTGAGTGTATGTTTGTGGGCAGAAACATGCTCCTTTTAAAATGTACTTGACAGAAAAGGCAATCAGTCTTCAATTATCTGAGTATTTAAAGTTAGAAGAAAAACTAAATTCATTCCAGGGAGGTTTTTGAGTTGGATAAAGCACTGAGATTATTTTACTCTCTGTCTCATATGATATATTGTATTCTATGGTGCTGTTAACATATTTAGTCTCTCATCAGCTATGGACCTTGTGGATTTTTCCATTTTTTTAGAGAAATATTGATTATTGGGCATTTAAGGGCATTCAAGTAAAATCACTTCAGTCCCTTTCTCCATGTAGCCAGCAACCATTTTTAAATCTATGATCAATGAAGTGGGGTGAGTGGCACTATTCCTGCCCTTTCTATTGTAAGTTCCCCATGATAATGTGGGGGCCAGGAGGGATGGTCCCTGGTCTAAGCAAATGAGGAGCCTGGAGAGGACTCATCTGGGCCCAGCTCAGCCCCAGTCAGGTAGGCCTGGACCTCAAGTCTTTCTTGGGGGGTGAGAGGGTGTGTTAATGGGAGGCTTGTATTTTGTTGTTTGTTATTTTAATGTTTTTTTTCAGTCTGGAAACAAACTGAACAGAAAAAATAAAAAATCGCAAAATTGCAAAAACACCCTGCCCATACGCACTAAAATGAAAAATGAACCAAAGCAATTATTTTATTTCTGCACATCCCAATGAACTGGACCTTTTGCTGCATATCTCTATGAACTGATCCAGAATCAAATAATTGACTTCAAGAGGCATTTACAAAATAGTTTTCATAAATAATTGCGATTTTGATAAAGGTGTCTGCTCCAGAGTCCAATTTGCATTTCACTGGAGTAGCTGCGGTGTACAGAGTCCTTGCATCATGCTGGCTTCTGATCTGATAATAAAATTTTCACAGTCAGCTTGTCTTTAGGCATATTACAGAAGCTAGAAGCCAAGGTTCTTCACTATTTTGAGTGACTACTGACTATTTCTTGCACTGTTGCGATGTGGCCAGCTTTCTGGCACTTATTGCATTTTCTGCCTAAGGCTGTCTATGCATTGGTGAACAGATGATCTCCTTCACATCTTCCACATTTTTCTCATTTTTCTTCAGGTGCATAGTCTTTAGTTGTTTGCTCAGTAGTGCATCTTGCTCTGACTTTGCTTCCTGCCTGAGGTTTAGTTTTTGCCAGATAACATCTCCTCTATATTCCATGTACTTGGAGCCTGGTTCTATGTTTAACCAGTTCAAGTGCCCAGTCACTATGACTATAGACAGCATCAGATCATTCTGCATTTACAGTTTTAGTGGCATTCCTTTGTCCTGAATCCCAAGAAATAATCTGTCCCGGATCTGATATTTAGTAGCCAAAGCCACAGTGCTCAACCAGGTCAAAGAGCTGCTAATGAGAGCTTTCACTGGTTCGTGCTCAAGCTGATATTGCTTCAATCACTTCTGAAACTTTCCCAATCATGAATCTGGTCCTCTTTAGTTTGCTCCAAAGCCACAGTGTTCAGCTAGCACATGTAACTGCCTAATGAAAATTTTGCCACCCTCTCTCTAATGATATATTTCCTTAGATTACTCCTGAGTCTACCTCCCTTCACTCTCATCTCATGACCTTCATTCCAGAACCACCTTTACATTAAAAGCGAGCGGCTTCTGGTGCATTGATACCTTGAAGGTATTTAAAATTCTCCATCATATCTCCCTTATTCACTTTCCTCTGAGTTTTATATGTTTAGACCTTTAAGTCTGCCCCAATATGCTTTAGAATGGAGAATACTGACTATTGTAATAGCCACTCTCTGGACCAAATGTTTCTTGTTTATATCCTATGAAAGCTGTGGTCTCTAGAATAGTACATAGTATTCCAAATGAGTTATTTATTCAAGGTAATATCACCTCCTTTTATCCACTGATCATTCCAAACCTTATGCACCTAAGCATCTTTCTGGATTTTAACATTGTCTTATTCTCTTGATTGGCCACATTAAGTTAATCAGATATGATCACCTTCAGATTCCACTCTTGTGTGCATAGAAGAATCTCATCCTCTATACTGTAACATTCTCTTGGGTTTTTGCAGCTCAACTGCATGACTCTGCAATTTTTACCATTAAATCTGAGCTGCCATTCTGACTCTAGACCATGTCTCAAGCTTTTCTAGATCCCTCCTCATGGTTTCCATGTGTTCTTGGGGGTCTATCTGGTTTCAGTTTTTGATATCAACAAAAAGACAAATCTTTCCTGGTAGTCTTTCCACATTATTGCTTACTAAAATGTTGATCTAATATATATAATGTGGATAGCTGTAATAAATCTTTAAGGAAAGTTAAGATATTCTATAAACACATATATATCCATTACCACTCTAGAAAATAATATGTTTTATGTTCTAGTATTCTAATAAAAGTAACAGAATAAAAAAGGGTCAGTCATTCACAGAATTGGTTCAGGCAGCATTGGCTGCTTCAGAATGTTTAATCATCTTCAGCTATAAAACACTCTGAAAAATAAAAATAATGTAATTGTTAAACAGTTCAAAAAGTACAAATAAACAATTAAGAAGAAAATGACAATAGTCCATCTGCAGTCTATTCTGATCTTTGAGATATTACAAAGTCCATTACAATTTGAAATGGTCAGACAAGAAAATGGTACTGGCCAGCCGTAAGAAGACACCATTTTGCATCACAACATTGGGCCTGTCTCATGGATAACTGGTGCCATTGTAATTTGATGACCTAAGGACAGAAGGTGAGTGGGCATCCCTGCTTCCCCTCTGTGCCTCAATGAATGGGGTAAGTAGGGACCCGGGTGGTTCCTGGCCCCAAATCTATTTTGGGGAGGCTGAATGTCACCCAGGGTGGCCAAAATTAATTTTGTTTAGGGGGTTATTGGAGACCTCAATTGGTCTTCCCCATGGATGGCTCTGGGTAAGCCCAAGAGGCCTAAGAGACGTCTCCAGGCTGGCTCCAGGCTTTTTTAGTTTTCAAAGGAAATAGAAGTAAACTAACAAAATTGTGTTGGTTTTTCTTCCATTTTGTTTTGAAAACATCATGAAACAAAATAGGAAATGTTATTGACATTTCCTATTTTTTTGAAACAAATGAACATCCCTAATAATAACTGTGAGATGTTACCTCTACACTATGATAGAACAGATTGAACAAAAACAAAACAAAACTGTAGTTCCCCTAATTGGTGATCCTTAGATATCCAGTGGGAAACCAAGGGAGCATCCATCTTCAGTAATCCATTTTTTAATAGTGTGACAAATATATAATTTCCTGCATGGGCACTCTAAGCCATAAATAACCTTAGAGGCATTACAGTCACAGTAACCTGTCGATTTATGTTCGAAATGCAGTATTAGATGGAAAAAGGACTTGCAATTGTAATTTGTTAACAGACACTGAGCATGTGCTGCATTGATACCGTCCCATGGTGATGCCAGATTACATTTGAGCAAGCTGAAAGAATACTTTTTGGACTAATGGATCTCTTAAATTAGATTCCTTTTTTAAAATAAAAGATCAGATGATCTTTTGCAGTGAGCTTTGAAGAAAAAGGAAGTGTGCAAATGATCCACTGGAGAGATTCTTCCTGTTAAGTCTGAAGCAGCACTGCTCTATTGGTATATAAAGCTCATTTATAGGCTTTGTTAACCACAGATTGAGAATATCCTTGGTTCAAAGGTCTGTCTGCCATTATTAAAGACTGCCCTTAATATTTCTGAACTATAGAAGATAGAGGTTGCAATCACAAAAAGTGTCCAGTAGGAATGTTGTTTTTAATTGTTGTAGCACATTATTTCTATCAGTAGGGTTTTTTTTAAACATGGTGGGCAAAAGGCTTTCAAATGCCTTACTCACTTTTACATCTGTAAAAGCAATTTACTCATGGTTACACTGAAATGTGCATCAAGACAGTTAATCTAATAAGAAAACTCATCGAGATTTGTCAGTGCTTGTCCAAATAAAAAATATATCGTCAATGTAACGTCTCCAACATTTAATATTGGATCAAAAAAGAAGATGCTTAAAAATATGGCACCCATCACTGTTCTCTCAATTTACTGGTAATATACATAATCAAAAACGAAACAAAAAATATTGTCAAGGCTAAAGTGGCCAACTCACAAATAAATTGCTCATGTTGGGCAGTATCTGTCGTTTGACTCAGACATTTGTCAATGATTTCAGTTGCCATATCCTGTAGAATTTTGGTATACAAAGAGGCAATATCTGCTGTAACTAACAACCAACCAAAGACTGATAGTCCATTTGTTTTGCAACAAAGTAATAAAGGGGTAGATATCCAAAAGCCATTTAGATGGATAATGGAAAGCTATCCATTTAGATGGCTTAGCTGCATATTTAAAAGATTTATATAGCTAAATTCTAGCCGGATAATGAGGAACAGCCCAGATAAGTCAGGGGCATTCCTGGGGCAGGAGGTAGGCATTTCAGGGAAGAACAGAGGGGTCCGATGCAATACAGTGCGCTCAGCCGAGCGCACTGTTTAAAACTCACTGTTTAACTCACTGTTGGACACGGGTAGCACCTAATATGGAACCTAACATGTGTAACTATAGCATGGGTTATTTTTCCCTATATGCATCACCTTGCACTTATCCACATTAAATTTCAATCTGCCATTTGGATGCCCAATTTTCCAGTCTCACAAGGGCTTCCTGCAATTTATCACAATCTGCTTGTGATTTAACTACTCTGAACAATTTTGTATCATCTGCAAATTGATTATCTCACTCGTCGTATTTCTTTCCAGATCATTTATAAATATACTGAAAAGTAAGGGTCCCAGTACAGATCCCTGAGGCCCTCCACTGCCCACTCCCTTCCACTAGCAACCCTAGCACCTGCTTGCTACATGACCCCTAACTTGTTTATTGCATGGTGCCCCCCCCCCCCCTTGCGGGCACCATGTATGCACTAAGAAAAGCGGGCGGTGAAAAGTCAGCGCCCGCTTTCCGCAAATTTTATTGCATCACCCCAGAGTTAGCCCAGTTAACTTAACCGGTAACTCTGATATTCCAAGTTAGGCGGTTAACTTAACATAGCTGGATAACTCTAGTATGTGCCATTAAGACAGGTCTAAAGTTAGCCAGATAAGACATATACTTAACTTAGCCGGGTATATTCAGCGATAAACGGCTGCACCACTGAATATTTCAGTTAAGTTAGTGGATATATCTATCCGGCTAATTTAACTAGCACTCAATGCTAAATATTGACCCAAGAATACATTGAATCTCAGGTATAAGTATAAAGCAGATCGCTCCAAAGAGTTGTAAAAAATGTATCAACATAAATTGATAGAGGGTTCGAACAATGAGCCTATCCCTGAAACTGAGTCCACCTGATGGGCTGGTAAAAATGTTTAAATTTATAGACAATATAAAATTGCTGGCATTACTTGGATTTTTCTCAAGAGAAAATCATATTCCCTATAGTTCATAACTTTATCTACCAAATGCTGGACAAGGACCTGTTGGATTTGCCTTTGCAGGTGTGGCGTGGGATCCTTTGGCAATGGTTAATAATACTGACTGTCCTGTAATTGACGTAACACCTCACTTAGATATAGATATTGCTCATGGTGCATCATAATGACACCTCCTCCTTTACCAGCTGGTTTGATAATAACACTGGAATCTTGTCTGAGTGATGGCAGTGCTTGCTTTTCTCTTTTAGATGAATTTGATTGCCAGTCCTGGAACGGCCTTCAATCATGGATACATCTTGCAATACCATTTTCTCATAAGTGATTATTAATGGGACTGGAATACCAGGAGGGATCCATTTAGATCTTCTCTAGCATACTGACAATACCATAGACGGAGGCAGGGTTTGAAAAAAAATAAGGCTATTTCGAAGTGCGAAATAACTTGAAAAGCTGAACTCTCTCATCAAATGGTTGTATTGAATCGTAGGAACAAAAGAAAAACTGCTGATCAAAACTGTATCCTTCTTCAGTCAAAACTCATGAAGATACATTAAACAATAAATGATTATTTATTGATGTAATCATGTACCACCATCTGTCTATTATTTTCATGACTGAGAATGTCAATGTGGGAATGTATCAATGTGGCGCATGCTCAGTTTGTGTTCATATATTACAAACGCAAGTCTTTTTCCATCTGATGTTATATTTTGAACATAATTTGACAGGTTACTATTACTGTAATACCTCTAAAGTTATTTATGCCATAGTCTGCCCATGCAAAAATGTATACATTGATCATACTAAGCGAGCTGTTAAAGTATGGATTACTAAACATAAAAGTGTATTTGTAAAAGGAAAATGGGATGTTCCTTTGGTTCCCACTGGCTATCTGAGGATCATTAATTGGGAGGACTACAATTTTTTATTATTCAATTGGTTCTTTCAAAGCAAGGAGGTAAAATTCACATAATTATTATACCACTGAGAACAGCATTACATTTATCATTGGAATAGTGTGTACCCACAAGGCTTAAACCAAGCAATTGAATGGCAAGCTTCCCGTGAATTTAGTATTTTCTTTCTTTACTATTATCCTAAAATCACCAGTGGTTTCTGTGCATACTATATATTAGATCTATGAAGTAGTCCCTGTGTTTTATTTTTACTTTAAGTTCGGGGAGGAGTTATACTAATTGACAACAGTATAATAGCAGCACTTCGACAGGTACAAGTCACATATTCAGTGTCAGCAATGACATATTTTGTTATTAGGGTCTGTAAAGTTGTTGTACATTTAATAAGTATTAATTACTCATTTCCCACATGAAATATTTTATTAATAACTTTTTTTTCTGTTTAGCATATTTAAATTTCAAAATACACACTTATGATGTCAGTAAGTAGTGAAACTGGGAATATTTTTGAAGAAGAGAAGTGATATTTATACAAGTTTCAACATTGTCAAACAAATTTGTTTTATCTACAGTGAGATAAGTGGAACTTATAAATGTTTTAATACTGCAAAGCACGTGTGCTTTGCTGTCAGCAATTATTATCATTTGTTGCTTTCTATTCAATGCTATATCTTCTTATGGATGCCAGTGGTCAGTGAAACAAAAATCCATTATATGGGGCTTCAACTTTAGGCAACTGAATAGTGAGTTCTTCATTTTTGAGCTGACATTAAAATCTTATAAGACAAACTATATTCAGACTAGCTTTATAGAAGAAGAAATAATGGTTTTGAAAGCATTATCTGTTTTTTCCTATCTAGCCTAAACTTTGTCTTCAATAGAACCTAGGGCTCAGTGAATAATGTGTTTCTTTGTAATATCTCAATAATGAGTACAGACTACAGATGGAATATGTTCATACTCTTTTAAAAAAAAAAAAATTTATATTCACTTTTTGAAATGTTTCACGGTTACATTATTATTTATTTTTCAGAGTGATTTTTGGCTCAAGGTGATTACACATTCTGAAGCAGGCAATACTTGGAATGATTGAGCCCTTTTCACTCTGTTAGTTTTGTTATTAAGAGACTATTACATAAAACAGATTATTTTTTAGCATGGCTGTAGATATATAGTATACAGTGCATTCATAAAATATTCAGATCCTTTCACTTTTTCCACATTTTTGTTATGTTGCAGTCTCATTCTAAAATAGATAATATGCATTTTCCTTCCTCAAGCTACAAACAGTACCCCATAATGACAAAGTGAAATCAGGTTTGTAGAAATTTGTGAAAATTAATTAAAAGAAAAAACTGAAATATCACATTTACATAAGTATTCAGAGCCTTTGCCTTGACACTCAAAGTTGAGCTCAGGTGAATCCTTTATCCATTGATCATCCTTGAGATTTTCTGCAACTTGATTGGAGTCCACCTGTGGTAAATTCAACTGATTGGAAATGATTTGGAAAGGCAACACCTGTCTATATAAGGTCCCACAGTTGACAGTGCATGTCAGAGCAAAATCAAAGCCATGAAGTTGAAGGAATGGTCTGAAGACCTCCAGGACAGGATTGTGTTGAGGCACAGATCAGAGAAAGGTTGCAAAAAAATTGCTGCAGCATTAAAGGTCCTGAAGAACACAGTGACCTCCATCATTCTTAAATGGAAGAAGTTTGTAACAACCAATAATCTTCCTTGATCTGACTGCCCACCCCCAAACTGAGCAATAATGAGAGAAGGGCCTTGGTCAGGGAAATGATCAAGAACCTGATGTCCACTCTGACAGAGCTCCAAACTTCCACTGCAGAGATGGGATAATCTTC
Source organism: Rhinatrema bivittatum (assembly GCF_901001135.1). Lineage (NCBI taxonomy): Eukaryota > Metazoa > Chordata > Amphibia > Gymnophiona > Rhinatrematidae > Rhinatrema > Rhinatrema bivittatum. The sequence goes on along the minus strand of NC_042616.1, from coordinate 534,336,226 downwards.
TAGAAGGACAACCAACTCTGCAGCACTCCACCAAACAGGCCTTTATGGTAGAGTGGCCAGGCAGAAGACACTCCTCAGTAAAAGGAACATGACAACCTGCTTTGAATTTTCCAAAAGGCACTTCAAGGACTCAGAGCATAAGAATCAAGATTATCTGATCTGATGAAACCAAGATTGGCCTGAATGCCAAGCATCATGTCTGGAGGAAACCAAGCTCATTATCTAGCAAATACCATCCCCATGGCGAATCATGGTGTTGCAGCATCATGTTGTGGGGATGTTTTTCAGCTGCAGGAACTAGTAGACTAGTTAGGACATAAGGAAAGGTGAATGGAGCAAAGTACAGTAAGTTCCCTGATGAAAACCTTCTCCATAGCACTCTGGACCTCAGACTGAGGTGACTATTTACCTTCCAACAACACTAAGCACACAGCCAAGACAATTCAGGACTGGCTTTAGCCACAAATCTGAGAATGTCCTTGAGTGGGCCAGTAGGAGCCTGAATTTGAACCCGATCAAACATCTCTGGAGAGACCTGAAAATAGCTGTGCATTGATGCTCCCCATCCAACTTGACAGAGCTTGAGAGGATCGTCAGAGAAGAATGGGAGAAAATCCCGAAATCCAGGTATGCCAAGATTGTAGCATCATACTAAAGAAGACTTGAGGCTGTAATTGCTGCAAAAGGTGCCTCAACAAAGTACTGAGTAAAGGGTCTGAATACTTATGTAAATTTGTAATTTCATTTTTTTTTCTTTTAATTAATTTGCACACATTTCTACAAACCTGATTTCACTTTGTTGTTATGTGGCACTGTGTATAGATTGAGGAGGAAACAAAATTCATATTATTCATTTCAAAATAAGGCTGTAATGTAACACAATGTGAAAAAGCGAAGGGTCTGAATGCACTGTAGATAGTAATATGCTAAAAAATAATACAAAGTAAAAACATTATCAACATTGCACATCCACAGTACAACAGATAACACTTCAACATTAATTTAATAAAAATTTAAAACAAATATATTGCACAATGCACATGCCATTAGACCAGCATCTCTTAAAAACCATTCACACCACACACTTCTCACTCATACCACATCCAATATTAAAAATCAGCATACCCTCACCTCATTGTTGCAACAATATTGTTCCAATAGATTACACTTAACACTTTCCAATATTGCCCTTAATCAAGGTACTGCGAAAAATTCCTTTAATATTTCTAGGTATTCTAAAGTCCATCCCAACATAGGCCTGTTTCACTTCATTAAGGCTTTATCAGGGGAATATTATAAAGAGTTATATGCATTTGCTATTTGTTGCGTAAGCTTATATTTTTATGTAAAAATAATTTTTAGCTTATCTTGCTTATACAGAAGTGCTCCTGCCAACATTCCTGCTCTTCTTGCTCTTACTCAATTCTTCTGTCTGCTGAGCTGATATACGTCCATTATTGATACTGTCAATTCACAACCACTACCACTACCAATTGTGCTTGCTTGAGTTGGTCACACATTATACCGCATGTTGCTGTTGTGCTTCCTCCCATGGCTGGAGCCATGGGAGGCCTCTTACCTCCACGGCAGGGGCCGCCGCCATGTTGCTGTTGTGCTTCCTCCCATGGCTGGAGCCATGGAAGGCCTCTTACCTCCACGGCAGGGGCCGCCGCCATTCACATGCAGCCTGTGGCCACCACTGCTGTGCCACCATCTTTCTGCTTCCTGTGGTAAGAGCCACCGACTCCAGGCCTTCACCGAGGCAGGAGCTGCGGACTTCGCCGTCCTCTTTGCGGCCTGGGGCCGCACCCAGACCTCCTCTTCATCGTGGCAGGAGCCGTGGCCTTGCTCCTCTTCAGTGGCATGGGCCTTCCCCCCTCCTCGGACCTCTATTACGGCTAGGGCTGCTCCAAACTTCCGATTCAGGAGTAGGTCGCCGTCACTCTCCAGGCTTGGGGCCTGCCTGCGACCCAGCTTCCTCCTGCACTCCCCAGTGGCAGCATGGCCGCTGTCCAGGGTCCTGTTCCCCTCTCCTAAGGGGTGAGGCCGCGCCTCTCTCCCCTTCTTAAAGGGACAGCGTAGGTGTGGCCCTCCTGGCCCCACCTGATGACATCACCGGGGAGCCTCCTTCGTCAGCCCTATAAAAGGGCTCAGCAGTCATTCCAGCTTTGCCTTGGCAAGGAGCTAGTCCTCCTGGGAACTTCTCCTCTTGGACTTCTCTGCGTCCTGCTCTTACCCGGCATCTTTGTTCCTGATCATCTCCTGATGTCCGAGTCCTGATGTTCTAAGTCCTGAGAAACCCGTACCTCCGGAGGTTCCTTGATTTTAAAGCCCGAGTTCTGGATTCCAAGTTCCATGTTTTAATTTAAAGACTGTTCCTGTTCCGACTCCGGAGGATCCAAGGGTTTCTCCTCGTCCCTGGTCTGTGTTGTGTCCAGAGCTTGCCCACCCCTCTCATGGTCTGCGACCAGCTATCCGGCTGTATAGGGCACATGGAGGACAGTGTGGTCCACGACCAGCCTATGGGCTGTGTAGGGCGCCTGAGAGACCTTGCTCGCCATGTCATGTCTTCTCATCTTCAGTTCCAGCCTTTCCCAGATGAGGTTCCATCTCACCGCAAGGACACACTCCACTTGTTCTGCAATGGGGAGCACCCCCTAGTGCTCCCTCCTTTGGATCCAGAACAGTTTGCCTCTGTAATACAAATGTAAACATTGTTTTCATCCAATTGTAGAACCAGCTTCTTGCTTCATTACATATTTCCACCCCTTATAAATGTTTTTAAATCATCAAACTTTGAATGCATAGTGTTTCAAGTTCAAACTTCATCATGAACAATACTAACAGCCTTCATATAGCTTTTCATATACTTGCATTAACATTCCAAGACCAATCACAACACTTCCCATTCAATGCCTTTGTTATTATCCCCTAACCAGACTGTATAAGATCTTTCCTTATTATAAGGGACACTCATTTTTAGAGATGTGCTTCGGGTAAACATTTCACATCAGGCTTCGTTCGGAGCCCCCCCACGGGAATTTCATTTTTCCTGCGGTTTGGGGATTTTTTTTTTGGGGGGGGGGTCCCAATTTTTGGGTTAGTGCGAACTATCAGGAGTTAGCGTGTGCTAACTCAAAAATGAATTTTTTTCCAAAATTTCGGAAACAATTCAATTGTTTTTCAATTCTCCCAAACCATTCCGAATTAAGCAAATTCATTGGCATTGCCTAATTTGGGAAAAATGATTGCACAATGCACATCCCTACTCATTTTACAAACACACTACTTGCTAACATAGTGCAGCATGCTGGAACAACCGGAAATGTTGCCCTAGTTGGACATCTGGGTCTCTAAACCAGCGTTTTGAACTATGGAACTTTATCGTAATCAGTCTGGTTGTGCTTATCGCTGTATTTAATTGCCCAAGATGTGTATAATAAAAGAACTCTATCCTTTGATTTATCAAAAAAAGCCACACCTTATTAGGTACTTAACAATTCTATTAAGGATCCTAATTCCCTCTCTTATTAATACAGCCTCCATACGTTGAGGGGATCATGAATGAGCAGTTAAAAATGTGGATTGCTACAACTTTATTGTTCTACCTTGCAGGAACACCATGTTTTATATACACCATAGCCAATGGGCTAATAGAAGGCTTACTACTCAATAGCCATGTTTAAACCTTTGGGGGTTATTGTTTGCCAATTATTTATGTATCTTTGTTCTTGATTACGCAAGGCAAGTGACAAGAACCATAGTTCATATTCTGTATGTTCCAAATCCATCCAATGTTGTACCAGTGGTGCATCCACCTTCTTGGTGGGGATGCAACATTTATGCTGTATAATTCTCATCTTTACTGCCCATTTAGTGTGGCCAATATACTAGGGATGTGCAGGCAAAAAGTTTTCGTTGGGTACGTGATACGTATTTGTGGGGGGTCAATTCTGTTTCACGCGGAAGTATGGAGAATTCAATAAGTTGTCGATCTGTAAATACGTTACTACTAAATTAACTACAACCCCCACCCTCCTGACTCCCCCCCCCCCCCAAGACTTACCAAAACTCCCTGGTGGTCCAGCGGTGGGGCCCGGGAACTCACTCACACCCTCGGTGCTAGTTTCATCATGGCACCGATAGCCCTTGTCACAGGGGCTACCGGGTGCCATTGGTCAGCCCCTGTCACATGGCCATCGGCGCCATCTTGTGCTCCTACCATGTGACAGGGGCTGACCAATGGCACCGGTAGCCCCTTTGACATAGTATGGGCAAAGGCTATCAGCGCCATTTTGAGTCCTGGCGTTGGACGGCAGGTCGCTCCGGGGACCCCCGTTGGACCCACAGGGACTTTTGGCCAGCTTGTGGGGGCCTCCTGACCCCACAAGACTTGCCAAAAGTCCAGCGGGGGTCCGGGAGTGACCTCCTTTCACGCCGGCCGTCCGATCCCAATACTCAAAATGGCGCCGATCACCTTTGCCCTCACTATGACGGTGATCGGCGCCATTTTGAGTATTGGCATCGGACGGCGATTTTGAGTCTCAAAATGGTGTCCATCAGAATCAGGACACTAAACATTTAGCTTAAATACTTTCCATGTGGCTGCTTTTCCATTTTGCAATATGGCATTGACTGGTCCCCATGTTAGGGGACTCCCTAGGCCATTACACTGACCACCAATGCTGGATTTAAGGCTATGGGGTGTGGGAGATGAGATCCAACTGGTCTGGTTGGTGAGACACTATACCACTATCATTTTTTGGAACAGTTGGGGGGAGGAAGACACTCTACCTCTCTAGGATTTCAATGGAAAGAGAGGGGAAGGGGGTGGGGGTTAAACTCTTGGAGGAGAATTTCATTTCTATGGACAGAGTTGGGCAACGTGGAGTCATTGTCGTGTGGAATATTTATTTTACTTTTTTACATTTTGGGGGGGCTGCCACGATTGGCAGCCTGGGGGTGGGGAGGTGGATCAAGTTAGACACCTGTCACATTTTTTACTTTTCAGGGCAATATAAGTTTTAGCTGCAGGGCTCTATAAATTTATCATGGGAGCACTGGGACCTTTGTTAGGGTCTCGATGCTCTCGTGGTAGATTACCAAATTTCAAAGAAGTGTAGATAAAACAACATAGCTGACTATATTCTAAGTCAGCCACATTATTTTATTTACATAGAATTATATATGCATGATATGCTTTGCATGAATCTGCAAAATTCATGCATTCAAATGCCATTCAAAGCAACTCAATGCAAAAGGAGTGGGAATCTGGCCAAAATATTCATAGGGCTATATTGAGCAATATACATTGTTTAACATGCATTATAGCTGTATTATGGCCTGATAAATCTCCCTATTAGATTGTGAAACCTCTGGAAACAGGTAAATTCCTACAGTACCTGAATGTAATCTGCTTTGAAGTGTGAAAGGCAGAATATAAAATCAAATAAAAAAACCTTTCCCTTAGATTACTGCAACTGTTGCTCTATGCTGCTCGCGGGTCCCATCTGCGAGCACCCTCACTCACCCCACCATCCCAGCCCGACGCAACACAGGCTCTTCCTTCTTCATAGCTGAGGAGCCGCTACTGATGTCGCTGGTCCCCTGTTGCCGCGGCCTATGCTGCTAAGGTCCGCTGCTGCCGCTCACCAGCGGCCCGACACCGCTGCACATAGTAGGAGGGGCCACTGCTGTTTCTTCACAGCAGCGAACCCACTGCTGGGATACCTCTTCTTACTGCAAGGAGCCACTATCATCGCCGCTGCCCATGGCAAGGAGGCCGCCGCTTATTCCTCCTCTTCTCGTGGCTGGGATGCAGCCACCATCGGTCCTCTCTTCGCGGCCCGAGTGCCACCAATGTTTCTCCTTGTGGCAGGGATTCCACTGATTCTGCCTCTTTTGGCCCTGGGATCTGCATAAGCACGCATGCACATGCCTCTTCTCAATATTTAAAGGGCCAGCGGTGGGAAAAGCCCCATGGCCCCAATGGATGATGTCATCACTCCGTACCATGTCTAGCCCTATAAAAATATCTCAGTTTGTTCTCCTCAGGGCATTCATTTCGGATCTTCACAGTTGCCTGTGGTCTCTTTCTGGTCAAAGTCCTCCGTGGTCTCCTCATGTTTAGAGGGCCCTATGTTGGATGCTCCTGATGTTCCTGGTCTTCTTCCTCATCGGAACTCCTTCGTTGCCTGTTCCATGTTCCTCATGTTCCATGTTCCATTCCTGGTCCAGATGTTCCCGTCTTCAGCTCCTCGTTCTGCTTCTAGGTTTCCTGCTCATCCACCTTTCCTGTCGTGCCACGGTTGTGGTCTGTGACAAGCCCATGGAGGGCTGTGTAGGGTGACTTCATGGCACAAGGCCTGTCTTCACGTCTGCAGCACAAGTCTCCGGAAGGCCCTTGCTTTTAATCCTGAGGTCTGTTCCTGAATCCAAGTTCTGAATCCTTGAATTATGAGTCTTGAATCCTGTTCCTGGTCTTTGGAGATCCTTCTTCCTGCTTCTGTCCATGCCCTAGAATCAAGCCAGAGCCTGTAGCACTTCAGCATGTTCCACGACCAACCATCAGTGGCTGTGTAGGGCGTGCCTCAGTTCAGGCCTCTCCTGAATCTTTGTCAAGCTGTCCAGTTCCAAGTCTTCACCTTCTCATCTGGAGTCTGCTTCTCTTCTGGTGTGGTCCGCCACCAGCCATGGGCGGCTGTGTAGGGTGTGTTGCGGTGCACTACTCACCCTGTACTAGTGCCTGATCCTCATCTGAGTCTTCCAAGTTCCTTGAGTCTGAGTCTTTCAAGTTCCTTGAGTCTTTGTTTGAGTCTTTCAAGTTCCTTGAGTCTTTGTTTGAGTCTTTCAAGTTCCTTGAATCCTTGTCTGAGTCTTCCACATTTTTCAAGTCTTTGTCTGAGTCTTCCAAGTTCCTTGAATCCTCTATTGAGTCTTCCAAGTTCCTCAAGTCCTCGTCTGAGTCTTCCAAGTTCCTGAGTTGCATGTTTCATCTTTCTCCTGCCCTCAGCCTTCATCTGGCCTCATGTACTCGTCATTCCCAAATGGCGGGTCCAGAAGGGCTACCGCGGGGCCAGAGGCTACTCTTGAGATCAGTATTGCATTGCAGGGTCTCACCAGTGCATGCAGGTCCAGTGGAGGTCTGATCCTGCCTTGTTCCAGTTCCTCAGTTGTTCCATGTCTCGATCCTGGTCCAGCCTTGGTTCTAGCTCCAGCCTGTGCTTGGACACTCTCACCTCCCATGGTGTGTGTCTTAGGACTACTCTGTGAGCCATGCCATAGTCCAAGGGCTCACATCAATCTAGATCAAGCGGCTGCACCCCCGCGCTCGCAACAGGATGCAAAGGCCATGAGCTTGGTGCATGTGTTCCTGTGGTGGGCCCAAGTTTTTTCTCTGGACTCCTTGATACCTTGTTCCTTGTCAGAAAATTTGTCAAGCTTTTGGATTTTAACTTCTGATCCTTGCCAAAAACTTTTTTTTATCGGTGTCTGGATTTTTTATTTTTCCACAACCCACAGGAGGCGCCTGCATTTGTTTTCCATCATCCACTCCTTTCTGGAGCATCTGTTATTGTATCTGGGTTTATTTTTTCTCGACATGCAGGAGGCACCTGCACCCAGGGTTCTACTTTGTTGGCTTCAAGTCTGCTGGCATTTCATCAATAGTCCTTGACTTATAGGAGATGCCTGCATCCAATCATCTATTTACAGTTGTCTCAGGGTCCTTGGTCCATTTGATCTGCAGGATGCGCCTGCATCCAATTCCCAATTTGTCTCATCTTGTTCCTGCCCTCAGCCTCCGTCTGACCTCACGCACTCATCATTCCCAAGCAGTAAGTCTGGAAGGGTTACCGAGTGGCTGGAGGGCTACTCTTGAGACGAGCATTGCATTGCTGGGTTTCACCTGTGCATGCAGGTCCAGTGGAGGTCTGATCATGCCTTGTTCCAGTTCCTCAGTTGTTCCATGTCTCGATCCTGGTCCAGTCTTGTTCCAGCTCCAGCCTGTGCTTGGACACTCTCACCTCCCACAGTGTGTGTCTTGGGGCTCCTCCGTGAGCCGCGCCGTGGTCCAAGGGTTCACATCTCTCTAGAGCAAGCGACCACACCCCATGCTCACAACAGCAATTTGTTCCTCACAGGTCTCCCAGTGAACCATCTCTCTCCACTATAATCTATACAAAGCTAAGCTGTCTGTCTTATCTTTCACCAATGTCACTAAACATATTTACTATAATTCTTAAGCCACTACATTGACTCCCTATCCATTTCTGCATAGAGGTCAATCTCTTTTTAGTCATCTGCATCATCTTACTCTTTGAACCTCTTCTCACTTATCTGACTCCTCCTTGTGAAGTACACTCATTGGTCAAGTCACTCTTATTTATATCCCTCTCCTTCACACCCAACTCTCAGTTCTATGCTTTCCACCTTATTGTACTGTATGCTTGGAATACACTTCCTGAGTTGGTTAAAAATCCACACTTTTGAGACTGCATTTAAATCTGTGTCCTTTATTATTCATCTCATATCATTATTTTAACCATTTTCATAATAAATGAAAATTTTAAAGTCTTTTATGCCCCGTATGTTTGTCTTGATTAGATTTTTAAGCTATAATGAATAGGGGCTGTCTTTTCTGTGTGTGTGTGTGTGTGTGTTTTTTTTTTTTTTACAGCGCTATGTATGTTGAATAGCACTATAGAATTTATAAGTAGTATTGTATTACGTTGCTTGCAATTTTCTGATGGTTTGTCAGAAATTGTATATTTATTTAAGTATCCCTCGAACTGGCAGCCCACCCACAACCTTTGGGCGCCCTGCGGCACTTCTCCATCGCCATGGGAACAGAAGAGAAGAAACAAATATCACCTGAAACCGAAAAAGGAAAAAAAACAGAACTACAATGTAAGAGAGAGACCCGATCGGAAGCCTCCCCCCCCCCCCCCCCGACATCACCAGGGGCAGCTCCGACCATTGAAAGGTGCCCTGCCACCAGGCGCCGCACGTCGTGCATCGCCCGCCGAAGGGGAGCGACAAAGGGGCTATCCCCTTTGTGCCCCCCTTAGTGCAACCTGTAGTGCAAATGCCAGTTAATATCTTTGCAATTGAATATCTCTCCTTTGTTTAATATACTTCCTATTATCCCTTTTTGCTCAGTTGTTAAAAATCCTGCATTTTGAGCTTTTGTAAACCGTTGTGATGGCTTTACCGAATGACGGTATATAAAACTCATTAAATAAATAAATAAGAATCATGCCATTCCATAGGTGTCATATAAAAAGTAAGATTTTCTATAATAAATAATTTTCTTATAGGCTCTTGTATGTCATTTTTGTTTCTTTTGACTAAATTAGAAGCTCCAAGGAGCAAGAACTATCTCTTACGTTAATCTTTTTTTTTTTTTTTCAATTTATATTTATTTATTTCATCAATTCAAGCCAGACAATACATCAGAAAACAAAATGACTTATCAAAAAGGAATAAAAGAAAGAAATAATTTTTACAAGTCAAGGTATCCTTGCAAATGTATAATTCACTCATTGAACGAATGCTTTGTATTCTTTTTTCCAGAACCACTTAAATCCTTTATTAACTCCAGGAGTATATTGAATTCTTCTCCTGGATACACTAGGTCTACTTAGATCCATGATATAAGGTAGCCAATTTCATGTTAAGCCTATTTCTTTGAATGTTTGATTCCTATATTTCTCCCAATATTACCTCTTATGTTAATCTATACACTACTGCATACGTCTAATAGCCCATTAGAAATGATATCTAGCAGCAGCAGTAGTACAAGGAGTCATGATATAAAGTTGGAGGGGGGGGAATGGTTCAGAGAAAACATGAGAAAATACTTCATAGAAAGTGTGGTAGATGCTAGAAATAGCCTACCAGTCAAATCAGTAGCAACAAAAGCCATGCCATAATGTAAACATAATTCATACAAATAGAGAATGAAGGGCAGGTTGGTTATAATAGATAGAAGAAGTGAGGAAAAGGACTTGAGTGCTTGCTTAGACATATCAAACTTTGAAGAGCCAAAGAGGGGAGAATACTAGTGAATATGTTGAGAGTGCCAGTATGGCTGCATCAGGCTTTCAAGAAGGAAGGGTTAATCTACACAGAATGACCACGGTTACAACCCTAACATCAATGAGAATGTGGATCGCTGGATGTTTAACAGTCTCAATAATTTTGGTAGCTTTTAGGCTTATTACAAAACTTGGTGATAGATGGCAATTAGGGATGTGAATCGTTTTTTGACGATTTAAAATATCGTCCGATATATTTTAAATCGTCAAAAATCGTTAGGGCCACGATACAATACCAATTCCGGGGATTTATCGTCAAAAAATCGTAAATCGGGGGAAGGGGGAGGGCAGGAAAACCGGCACACTAAAACCCCCTAAAACCCACCCCCGACCCTTTAAATTAAATCCCCCACCCTCCCGAACCCCCCCCCCAAATGCATTAAATTACCTGGGAGTCCTCCATAGCGGCGGTCCGTGGCTAAATCGGGGGAAGGGGGAGAGCACGAAAACCGGCACACTAGATCGTGAGGTCTTCAGCCGGCGCCATTTTTCAAAATGGCCGCCGCAAAAATGGCGGCGGCCATAGACGAAAACGATTCGACGCAAGAGGTCATTCCGGACCCCCGCTGGACTTTTGGCAAGTCTTGTGGGGGTCAGGAGGCCCCCCCAAGCTGGCCAAAAGTTCCTGGGGGTCCAGCGGGGGTCAAGGAGCGATTTTCTGCCGCGAATCGTTTTCCGTACGGAAAATGGCGCCGGCAGGAGATCGACTGCAGGAGGTGGTTCAGCGAGGTCCGGAAATCTCGCGAGGGTTCCGGACCTCGCTGAACGACCTCCTGCAGTCGATTTCCTGCCGGCGCCATTTTCCGTACGGACAATGGCGCCGGCCATACGCGTATGGCCAGCGCCATTTTCCGTACGGAAAACGATTCACGGCAGGAAATCGCTCCTTGACCCCGCTGGACCCCCAGGAACTTTTGGCCAGCTTGGGGGGGCCTCCTGACCCCCACAAGACTTGCCAAAAGTCCAGCGGGGGTCCGGAACGACCTCTTGCGTCAAATCGTTTTCGTCTATGGCCGCCACCATTTTGCGGCGGCCATTTTGAAAATGGCGCCAGCTGAAGGACCTCACGATCTAGTGTGCCGGTTTTCGTGCTCTCCCCCTTCCCCGATTTAGCCACGGACCGCCGCTATGGAGGACTCCCAGGTAATTTAATGCATTTGGGAGGGGGGTTCGGTAGGGTGGGGGATTTAATTTAAAGGGTCGGGGGTGGGTTTTAGGGGGTTTTAGTGTGCCGCTGGACCACAGGTAATTTAAGGCATTTGGGGGGGGGGTCGGGAGGGGGGGGATTTAATTTAAAGGGTCGGGGGTGGGTTTTAGGGGGTTTTAGTGTGCCGCTGGACCACCAGGTAATTTAAGGCATTTGGGGGGGGGGTCGGGAGGGGGGGATTTAATTTAAAGGGTCGGGGGTGGGTTTTAGGGGGTTTTAGTGTGCCGGCTCACGATTTTAACGATTATGACGATACTTTACACACACAAACGGCAACAATACGATTCCCTCCCCCTCCCAGCCGAAATCGATCGTTAAGACGATCGAGGACACGATTCACATCTCTAATGGCAATAACTGACTTAGATAAAGCCAGTCTTTTGCAGATGAGGACTGCTAGTCCCTTAAAAGCAGCACTGGACCAACATGTCTACAAGTGCCCCTGCACCAAGGGATAAGGAAGGGTGAATGTTGAAGCATACTACCACCACCTGAAAGCTCCCTCCCTCTACCTGTGCTCCCTCACTGCTGAAACCGAGACTGGGACTCTTACAGCTCCACCCTCTTTGAGTGACATCATCACTAGGAGAATTCCATTCCCTCATGAACAGTGCCAGAGGCAGGCTCACCACCAATGGGTTCAGTGTTAAAGGACCACACCAAAAGGCATGTTGTCTTACCCCTTTTGCACCCCTCAGTGATACAATGGAATTGCCTATCCCTACAGCACCCAATAATGCCAACATCAAAATTCAAGAAGAGGTCCTGTGTTCCAATGCCCCAGTGAGTTAAAAATATTTAAAATAGTTTGACCAGCTAAGTTCAGACATTCCTTGGGATTTAACCTTTTGAACCCATTGTACCTGAATTCCGGGACGGCCTAATATCAATATCACCCGCTATCCCGGTAAACCGGTATAATATGCAAAACTGCATGAATAACCAATACTAATATTAAAAATAGCACATTGACAAAAATAATTGGTTTTCCCGAGAAGCTTAGGGTTGACGGGTTTATCTCCAAAGGAACCTAGAGTTCAAAGGGTTAAATATGTTCCCCTGCTCTCTGGAAAAAAAAGAGCAAACAGCTTTTCTGGATCTTTCAGCAGCATTTGACATCATAAAACATGAATTCCTCATTGCCTGCCTAAGAAACCTTGGACTTTCTGGCCCAGCACTCAAAAGATTCATCTCTTCCTCACAGTCAAATTCATACTGTCTTGATCGGGCAAGCATCCTCCAACTCTCACCCTGTCTCACATAGTGTCCAGCATGAATCCATTTATCTCCAACTTTCTTTAACATATACATGGCCACATTTGTCAACCTATTTAAAGTCTCCTGCATTTCATACAACTTTTATGCAGATAACTTTCAACTGCCGGTTCACCTCTGCCCAAACTGCCATCAGGCGCCGCACACCGTGCGTCGCCCGCCGAAGTGGCTGGAGGGCTACTTTTGAGATGAGCATTGCATTGCTGGGTTTCACCTGTGCATGCAGGTCCAGTGGAGGTCTGATCCTGCCTTGTTCCAGTTCTCAGACTAGAAACACTACAAAAAATAAAATTACAACCTCAAAAAAACAGAGGTACTATAGATCATAAAGAAGGTCTATAGCCAATCTAACTCCAAAATGATTCTGGAAGAAGCAATTCTTACCTTCAGCCACCAAGTCCAGAGCTTGGATTTCATGCTAGATTACCAACTCACCATTGAAGCCCTAATACAATCAGTAGCAAAATTAGTCTTCTTCCAACTGCATCAACAGTTATCTTCATGTCTTCTTTCACAGCCCCACTTTTGCAGCAGTTGTCCAAGACTGTGTAATCTTCTGCCTTGTCTACAGCAACTCTCCTTACATCGGACTACCAAAAAAGCTAAACAAATGCCTGAAACTGTAAAAATTGCTTTAGTATAAACTAAGTTGTACAAATGGCCTTAGGATCAGATTAATCAACATAAAATTTAAAACAATCAAGGAATGCAAGACTATTGAAGTCAAAATAATCAGACACTTTGGAATTGACTAAAATAGGGCTATATAAATTATGAACTATAAAATTATGTTATTTATTTATTTATTTATTTATAAACTTTTCTATACCGACATTAGTGGTTACATCATATCGGTTTACATCAAACTGCAGATTGAAAATTACATCAAACAGGGATGGGCAGTGGATTACAGATAACATAACGCGAGTAAATATAGAAGGACTGAAGAGCAGGAAGTCCAACTGATGAACGGATAACAGGTTAGAATGTTAAAGTAACAAGTGATAACTTAGAAGTATAGTAAGGCAGTGAAGGGTACAAGATGCAGGGGACCCAATCTGGGAATGCCTGTTTGAAGAGCCAGGTCTTTAGCTTTTTCTTGAATTTGAAGGTGCAAGGCTCAAGGCGGAGGTTTGTGGGTAGTGTGCTCCAGTGGGAAGGGCCAGCAATAGAGAGGGCTCGGTCCGTTGTGGAAGTAAGGTGTGCATTCTTGAGGGATGGGATGTGGAGGGTACCTTTAGTGGTAGCTCTGGTGGGGCCGTTGGAGGGTATGAAGTGGAAAGGCTCATCAAGCTAGTTGGTGTTATGGCTGTTACCTACAACCTTCTGGTTGCTCATCAAACCTCACGTACCCTTCCCCTCTTCATCTTTTGTTCATTTCAGTTCTGACTTGAAGAAGAGAGTATTATCTCTGAAAAGAGTGTCAAGAAATGTACTGTTAGACAACAGCAAAGTATCAAGTTATATATTTTTTGTTAACTTTTATTTCTATGCTTTAAAGTGGTTAACATTATCATATGACAGGGTATCCATGCCATTGGCCGGCCCCTGTCACATTGTAGGAGTAATGGACGGCCGGCGCCGTGTCACATGATAAGGGCAAAGGGCCATTGGCGCCATTTTTATTAGTTGCAGCCGACGGACCGAAAGCGGGAGATCGCTCCCGGGACCCCCACTGGACCACCAGGTAATTTTAAAATGATTTTTTGGGGGGGGAAGCTAAGGGAGCTATTTTAAAGGGTCAGGGTGAGTTTTTTGTTTATCGGCTCGGGCGCAGCCAATAAAAAAAAACCTGATTGGGCCGCACGAAAAAAACTTCACAATGTGAATCAGAACCAGAATGGGAACCAATTCCGGTTCCGATTCACATCGCTACAAACTAGTACACTTACAGTGTCGACGCGATTGCCAAGGCAAGGAATTGCAGGCAGGGACTTCCTTATATTGTATGTTCAATCAGGGCGCGCTGCGGAGCTAGGACCCACCCCTTGCCCTACAAGAGGCTGGGTGGTCTGCGTGCGCGAGCGTAGGGGCATGGCCAATGCCACTGGGGACGCCAAACTCTGGCATGAAGCCTGGTGTGCAGTGGAAGGCCCAATGACCACCGCCGCTGGACGCCAAGGCCTGGAGGAGCTCATGGCTGCTGCTGGGGAGGCTGACCCATGTCCTGCAGAGGAGCTAGCGAGGTGAGCAGGCACATGCGTGGGCCAAGCGCAGACGGGGCGCGCAATCCCTCAGGGTTGGGTACCACCCTTCCTCTACAACCTGCTTACCCCATGTAGTTCTTCCTGCCCCTGCAGTCACTATCTCAAATCTGTTTAGTGATGTTAGCCCACAAAGAAATGCAAGTCTTGAAAACTAAGAAGAACATTTTCACAGGATCATTCCCTATTTTCTGGAATGCATAACCACTTGACATCAAACTTGCAGCAGACCTTCTCATCTTTTGGAAGCAACTGAAAACCTGGCTATTTTACAAACATTCAGTTCAAAACAAGAATTGCAAACCCTTATCTTGGCTCATTTAAACCACCAAGTATCCTGGTCATCAAGTCTCAAATGATCTAAACTTAACTTAAGTAATAAAAGTTCATCTGACTCACTGCCAAAATACACCATTCAAACATATTTTATGCTTGTATTTATGCATATATGAGGGATATGCATTTGTTTGACATGAATGGGTAAAGTGCAATGAATGAGACCATGTGCCAAAGGCTGGTTCCTGGACTTTGATCTACCGCAGGGGCAAAATTGGGTCGACACCATTTTGGAACATTTTGGAAAATGGTGTTGACCAGTCTTGCAGCTAGGGGGTGCTCCGGGCCCACATAACTGTTACTTCTTAGATGTAGGTGGTGTGGGTTTGGCTGGGGATAGGGTAGCCATTCCTATACCATTAGGTTCCTATTTATCTGTTTGGGTGAGAAGAGAGAGGCAGGTGGGTCACTAGACACCACAGATTTTTTAAAATTTTCACCAGGAAAAAGGGGGGAAGGGGACTGATGGGAGGATAATTGGAAGGGAGGGGGTTTGCCCCTAGGGTAGGGGGTGATTTGGCAACTATGAGAGGGAAGTGGGAAGGGGATGTTTCATTGCTATGCATTTTCATGGACTTTTGGGGGCCCGAGAAGCCTCTACAGGTAGGGAGGAGGGAGATGGGGATCTCCAAAATATCCCAGGAGCATTTGTATGGTTGGAGGAAAGTTTCTGGTAGCTTGGCCCTTTAAATGTTATCATGGGGCCATCAGGGACCCATACTAGCATCCTAATGCTTCCATGGTAAAATAACACTTCCCTCAAATGAGATAAAATGACAGGGCAGATTGTTTTCTAAGTCAGTTGCATTATTTTATTTGTAAAGGATTAGGTATGCATGAACTGCTTTGCATGGATTTGCCAAACTGATGCACGCAAATGCCATGCTTAGCAGATCAATGTAATAGGGGTGGGTTTCAGGCAAAAAAATTGCACTATATGACCGCGATATGGCTATATTGCACAATGGGGTAGATTTTCAAAGGGTTGTGCGTGTAAGATACACGCGCAACCCCCGAAAACCTGCCCCTGCCTCCCCCTGTGCGCAAGCCCCGGGACGTGCATATGTCCTGGGGCTTCGAAAAATGGGTGGTCCAGGGGCGAGGCCATGGGTGGGGGCCGTGGTCCGGGGGCATGTCCGGGGGCATGGCTGCGGTCCAGGGTGGTCCGGGGGCGTTTCCGAGTGTCCCGACACAGCGGCTTGTGTTGGGGCCTGGCCAGCCAGCGCGCACAAGTTGCGCCTGCCTTGAGCAGGAGTAACTTTCTCAACAAAGGTAGGGGGGGATTTAGTTAGGGCTGGGGGGTGGGGTAGGGAGGGGAAGGGAAGGGAAGGTGGGGGGGGGGGCTGGAAAAAAGTTCCCTCCGAGGCCGCTCCGATTTCGGAGCGGCCTCGGAGGGAACGGAGGTAGGCTGCTCGACTCGGTGCATGCAGGTTGCACAATTGTGCACCCCCCGTGCGTGCCAACCCTGGATTTTATAACATGTGTGCGGCAGCGCACGCATGTTATAAAATCGGGCCTAGATTTGTTCGTGCCGAGTTGCGCGAAAAAAATCTACGCCCCAGCGCATATGGTTTTAAAATCTGCCCCTATATATAACATTTATTATGCCTTAAATACTCGTTAACACACGTTGTAGCCATATATTGGCTTCATGAATCTAGGCCTCTGTTTGGCAAGTTGTGAACAACATTGAATATATGTGACAGACACACCCATTAAAATTATGTAAGAGGACAGACCTGTTTTTAATATAAATAAAACCAAATTTTAATATTTAGCTTGATTCCCTTCTGCGAGAATTCCTGCTCTCCTTTTAGTTGATGTCATACAGATTGTGATAATCAGGTAAATCAGTGATTTGGGTTTTATTATGTATTTTTCCCTATCATTATTGTCTCAAGAATGGAATATTGTAAATATATATATATATATTTTTTTTAATTGCTGGTGCTTTGGCAGTTAAAACCTTTTCTGTCTGAACCTATCTGAAAGACAGTGCTGCATTCATTGGTTATCTCAACATTAGATTATTGTAAAGCATTAATTTTATATAAGGCATCCACAATCAATGCTTTGCGTTCTACAAATTGTGCAGAATGCAGTAGCGCAGATTCTTTCTGGGACACAGATCTAAGAGCATATTTCTGTGTGATACAGAAACTGCACTGGCTGCCTAATACCTGGAAAGTAAAATGCAAACTATTGTTGCTGTTATTTAAAGCCATATAAGGTCTTGTTCCAAAATGTTTTAAATCTGACCTAAATAATTATTGAGATCAACTTCACAGAATCTGCTAGATATTTATTAGTTAAGTAAGATAACGCTCTTTCTGGTCGATTTTAAAAGCCTTGCATGCACCACAGCCAGAACATACATGTGTGTTTCGGACAAGCGCGTGCCACACAGATTTTAAAAGGCCCATGACAATATGCTATGCATATCTCCCGTTACGTGCACAACAAATTTTTCAGGAACGAAGGGGGCAGAGGCATGGGAGTGATCTGGGCAGGGTATGGGGAGGGTATGGGGCAGGCTGGAGCTGATGCATGATTTCTTTGCATACCTATTTTTGCGCACAAGCACGCGCCCGGGGGGTCCCTTACCATGTAACTTTACTTCTGCTATGGATGGTAAAAGGGTAAAAGGTAAGAAATGTAACAGGGGGGTAAGTAAGGCCGATTGGGCAAACTGGGAAAATGGGCTCTAGCGTCGGCCTGAGTGTCTAGTAAAATCCCCCCCCCCCCACTTACGCGAGCAAGGCAGCATTTGCACGCACATGCGCCCGTGAATATGAAATCATGCACACTTGTATGTGAGAAGAGCCAATTTTAAAACACACATGTGACTATGAGCATATACGCGCATATGTTCAAAAAACTTCCGTGACCATGTGTGCGTGCTGGCAAATGTGCACACATGTATGCCCATGCACAACTCTTAAAATGTACATCTTTGAGTCCCAGGAACAATTTTTTTGCATGGCTAGGAGGAATTTGTGAAACTCATTTCCGGATAAGCTTAGGGGTAAAAATGAAGCTATTTAAGCAAGCATTTTGAGGGAGTTTTTGCTTTTCTAAAATGTTAGTCTGGAATTAATTATGGTGGTAAATCAATGAAAGCTGTAACATGTTTTTTCTTTTGGTTATACTACATGTTTATTGATTGTTTTTATAGTATCTGTGTTTTGCTTTTTTCTATTTTTCTATTGCCTTAATGTATGTTCTTTCTTAACTGCCTAGAAATGTTGATAATATGGGTTTTACATTTTGGAAATAAATTCAGAACTGGAGGGATACCGTGAATTCTGAGACAGTATCAATACATTATAATATGGTATTACAATCCCAAGTAAGCACTTCAAGTTTTATCATGCCATTGCAAGAAGAGGGCAGAGGAGGGAATGGCAAGTGCAGAGGATTGGGGGTTGCTGCAGAGCAGCCCAGTCTGTAAGAAAAAAAAGCAGTACTAGTGACAGCCAGAAAAAAGAGTGTCCTGTCTATTAACTTAAAAGACATTTTTTTTAGCCACATAAAGCCAGGAGTGGAAATCAACTCAAGGCAGAAGAAATTGAAATTGGGATAAAATATGCCACCATCACCTCTTGTTTTGAAGCAGAGGCAAAGGTGGGAGTTGTTATCGTAGGCTGGTATTAGCAAAGCAGAGGCAAGAAAAGGGGCAGCAGAAGTGCAAAACCCAAAAAGCCAGCAGCATATTTCTCCATGATTACTGCTTCTGAGATAATGGGGACAGTATTTTTAAGAACTGAATCTGAGGAAGAATCTTGTCTGAGATTCCCTGAATTATAAGCTGTTGAAATTCTAGTAACAGAAGAAAATTTGGAAGGTCTAGTCAGTAAAGTAATGAGGGATTGGAATGATTCTGATGGCATTGAGAGCAACCCCCTAGAAAGAGCAGGCAGTACAGGTGGAGACTGTGAATGATCCTGCTGGCCTTTTAGCTTATGAACCACCTTCAACCTTATCTATAGTGTCAGCATCAGACCCCAAAGATTCAGAGAAAAGAACGCATAAGATATTCTTGGTGTGGAGAATCTTGAAAATTAGGGATGACCCGCATTTTTGTTGAGTGTATTCTCAGCAGTAAGCATATCACTCGAGGGAAGCAAATGGGGCATCTGACAAACACTGGTATGCAGTAATACCTGCAGAAGCAACACCTACTAGCATTGTCATCAGAGGAGGGTGGTACTACTAGCGTTATACTCATGGACCCTTGGGCCGGTTGGGACAGAAGATGGTGTGCTGTGTGCTCTGTAGCAAGTGTCCCAACCAGGAGGCGGTTCGGAAGGCCGGAGTGCTTTGAGACGCTGGACCACGGAAGAGTCCTATGCGACCAAGAACTCTGTACCCACTGGAAGGAAGGCAGGCGTTGGACCCCGGAAGTCGAAGATTCTTCGCCCTGGAGACTGGTACTCCCCTGGGAGGAGCCCTTAGGAGTCCAGCCGCTGGGACTTGTGGAGATTCACCCTGGAAGCCGAAGTCCCCCCAGGAGGGGCCCCTAGGGACACGGTCGCTGGGACTTAGGCGACTCCCCGATGGTGGAAGATGGTCCGGATGCAGGCGCCTCCTGCAGGTCGTGGGTTCCGGATGGCTGGCGCCTCCAGCAGGTCGTAGGTTATCCAGAAGTCGGACCAGGAGTCTGAACCCAAAGAATGGTCCGCAGCCAGTCCAGGGGTCGGTGTCCAGAGAGCGGTCCAAAGCCAATCCAGGGGTCAAAGTCCAAAAGAAGCAATCCAGCAAGGAGGGCAAGGCAGAAGCAGGACGAAGAGAAGAACCAGGAACACAGCTACAGCAGACCGAAGACCAGGAACCTTGTTGCAAGGCACAGAAGAGAGCTAGTTGCAGGGTACTTGTACCCTGAGGGCATTTGATGTCATTCCCGGCTCAGCAGAGGTATTTCCCGTGCTGGCCCCTGTAAATGGGGCTCCTCCCCGCGAGTGCGCGTCAGGGGGCGGGGCCAGCCGCGTCGGAGCGTCGGCGTCCCTCCCGAGGAGGGAGAGACATGCTGGAAGGCCTGCAGGCCCGGGGCCTGCTGCAAACACCCCGGGGAAGGCTCAAAACGGCCCGGGCTGCCCCCGAGGTAGATGGAGGGACTGGGGCATGGCCCGGGACCGCAACAACTAGCCTGGGGACTCCTTCTGCCACACCAAGCAAAAGCCATAGGAAAGAGTTTGAAAAAGGAAAAAAAACTTTTCTCCATGCTGATCTTATAGCCACTTCCACTGGTCAGGTGGCAAGCTAGCAGTTCTCAGCCATGCATTTGCAGTGGCAGCCCATCATAGATGAAATAGTATAGACTTCTATATCACTGTCTTGGGGCAAGAGGCAGGCAATCTCAAAAGTAGTAAGGAGGTACATTGAGAAAATTATTGCCATTGATAAACTGCCCCTGTAGATAGTGGATGACATGGGCTTTCAGAGTCTGCTGCATGTGCTAACCCCCAATTACAAAGTATCATCCAGGACTTCATTTAGTAGCAGATTATCCCCACCCAGTACAACCAGTGCCATAGTCACATGTAGATGCAGTTGGCTAAAACAAAAGAGAGTAGCATGTGTTTCACCAGTAACATGTAGACAAGTGTGAACAATATGCACACTTACCTCTCCCTGATGGCATGCTGGTCAGAGCAGGACAAGGAAGGCAATAGGCAGAAGCTTTAGTGGGGAATGAGCATCAGGGTGTAGGTAGGCTGCACAGCACAACCAGGTGGTAGCCCTCATACCATGCACAATAACTTATGAGCCATAAAAAAAAAAAATACTGAAGGCTTGGCAGTTAGACTGGAGAGGCAGGAATCTTCTTGCATGTATTTTGTGATGTACAGTGTTGCAAATATGCTAAGGCCAGTGGAGTATGGAGGCTTTTATGGGACCCATTGCTTGGCACATTTGTGGCATCAAGCTGTGAAGGATCACCTTAGGTTGTGATCTTAGGACCATGGAATTCTAGTCCTGAAGGACTTGATAGAGAGGTGCTGAAAACCAGCAGAACATTTTCAAAGAACCCGGAAAGGTGGGCAGCTTCTCTATAAAAAGCAGGAGGAATTTTAAATGCCTTATAAACGTCTGATTGAAGATTTTGTCACCCCCTGGAAATCCACCTATCTGATACTGCAGATGTCAGTGGAACAGCAGACACCCTTTCATGATCTGACTCTGAAAACAGAGATAGGTATGTTTCTCTATCTTGGCATCATGATTAAGTAGTGATGAGGCAGCTGATACAAATCTTGAATCCCTTCGAGAATACCATGGAGGATCTGAGTTCCAGAAGTGCCAACCTAGTTGAGGGTCATCTCTATAATAAATATTCTGAAGGAAAAAGGAGCATGATGTTGCAATTTGTGGACTATTTGAAGCAGGAGGTTAAAGTGAGACTGAAACCTCTGTCAGAAAACAATACAAAATGGTGAATTTTCAAAAGATGAACAAGTAAAAAATAGCACTTGAGAGCGTAAAATAGAATGTACACAAATATATGCTATTAAAACTACTGCAACATACACACATAAATCAGGGATCACAAGTAAATTTGCATGTGTAAAAAATATTTAAGCATGTAAATTGCTGTTTTACAGCCTGCCAAAGTGACACGTATAAATCCTTTACTTGCATATATTCACTCCTGCTCAGTATCTGGGGTAATTAATCATAAACATCTTAAAAGTGAAAAAAAATTACTGGGTAAGGGGGTTCTGGGTGAAATGAGGGAACATCAGGCTGAAAAGCCAGGAGGGTCTTTGCGATCTACAGATGGACTGGGTGAACTCATAGATTAATTGATAAAACTGGTTATTTAATTACCATTCACAAGTTATAAAATTCTCTGACTTATGGGGGTAAATGCATAATAAAATGCATAATAAAAATAAAATCTTTTCATGTTTCTTTTTAAATTTCAAAGTACAAATACATGGGTATATCATTTGCACACATTTATTCAATTAAACCTGACCAGGGCCTGGCTCAAGGCCCAGGCTAGATGCTGGTGCCCGGCTCCATCACCGAGGTATGGGCCTAAGCCCATGCCTGACACCAGTCCCATCATTGAGGTGCAATCCTAGACCCCAGCCCAATGCTGGCCCAATTACTGAGGCCTGGGCCAGGGCCCAAGCCTGAATTGGAGACCAGCCAGATGCTATATCCCATCACTAAGGCCAGGGCCTGATGTTATGGACTGGCTCTAGGCTGAGAACTAGCACCAAAGTCCAGACTTTGATTCATCTATATGGCCAGGCCCAATGCTAGAACCCATTACAAACCCATTGGGCCTAATCCCTGGCCTCAGACCATCATGGAGCCAGGCTGAAGTCCAGATCCCATTACGAAGGTACAGGCCTAAGCCCATGCATAGGTCTGGAGTCCAAGGACCAGGCCTTTTGAAGTCTTCTTTCTTCATGGATCACTGAAAATTGATGCCATCCACAGGAAGGTCAAACCACAGGTGACACCACTGCAACTCCTTCCTCCAAAGTGGATGGCTCAATATTGATGTATGTCTATATATTTCAATGGCCACATATTAAAGTGGCTCCTTCTGCTTGAGAGGAAGGCATTGGTATGGTATCACTGTGGCATGTCCTTCTAGAAAAATGTGTCATTTTTTAGCAATCTATGAAGAAAGAAGACATTGGAAGTCTCAGTCTTAGGCCACTGGGCCTTGGTGATGGATAAGGCTTCAGGCCAGTCTTTGGCATGGTCCTATGCCCGGGTCTCAGCAATGGGACCCAGCCTCAGGCTAGACCCTGGTTTCAAGACTTGCTTATGGACCTGCCCTTGGACCAGACCCAGGTTACAGGCATAGACAATGTAACTCAGTCTCAGGATGGGACCTGGTATTAGGCCTGTGCCTATTCCTCGGCCTAAGCCTAGATATGTGCCTCAGTGATGGACCACAGCTTCAGAATAGGGCCCGGCATTGTGTGTTTGACTGGGTCTAGGCCAGGACTTTGATGATAGTACCAAGCATCGTTCCTGGCACAAGACTTTGGTGTCTCTGCTCTTCAAGAATATACTTTGTAAACCAAACTAAGAAGATGTTGCTTAGGTTTAGGGAAAGGGGGTACCCTCATCGTGTCCTTCGTAGAGCATTCAAACGTGCCCTTTATGCCAATTGGGAATTTATTTTTATTCATCAGACTAAAACATCTGATGCATGTATAAATTATATTTTACCTTTTTCAACCCATGTACACAACATAACTGCAATTATAAGCCATGACTGGTCTGTGTTAGCCTAACACAAGGTTTTTGATTGCCCTCTCAGTTTACTTTTTGTCGAGGCCAAAATCTTAGAGACATTTTGGTCCAGTCACATCTTAATGATTTAATGGCGCCAGATACACGTAGTCCCTCTGGTCATCAACCACGCAGACACTGCTCCATTTGTTCCCATGCTTTACCTACGGCAAGCTTTGAACATCCCACTTCTCATTTGAAGTTTCAGATGAGTTTTTCTACCACATATCAGTCCAAGGGAGTGATTTATGTGATTACCTATCCTTGTCCTAAATTGTATGTTGGAAAAATTACTCACCCAGTTTGGACACGAATCATTGAGCATCGATCAAGCATTAGAACGGGTCGGGAAACTGCCCCCTTAGTGTCCCACTGGCTATCTTTAGGACATTCTGAAAGTGATCTTAAATTCCTTGTAATTGACGTTTTGCCTCTCCGGTCTCGGGGCGGCAACTTCTCTGAGATGTTGATTCTCAGGGAGCAGAAGTGGATCTACAAACTAGACTGTCTTACCCCCAAAGATCTAAATAATGAAATAGAATGGCAATATTTCATTTAGTAGTCCATCGCTTTTTTTCTTTACTGCGCTTTTGCTACCTATCATTACTGTTTCATGATTGGTCAGTACTTTCCTGAGTTGTTGTTTCCATATTGGTCGACATTTTTGTGCCAAAGCTGTAGTCCCTTTAAATGTTTTGGTCTGCCTTTACCGTCTGCTCTTCTTGCCTTGTCAACTGTCTGAATATGGCTCTGCATATAAGGTATGTCTTCTCAGCAAAATACTTAAACTTGTTTCTTGGTCCT
This sequence comes from Rhinatrema bivittatum, assembly GCF_901001135.1. Lineage (NCBI taxonomy): Eukaryota > Metazoa > Chordata > Amphibia > Gymnophiona > Rhinatrematidae > Rhinatrema > Rhinatrema bivittatum. Next base: position 534,312,041 of record NC_042616.1, on the reverse strand, counting down.
TTCTTTCAAAATACTAATATTTAATTTTTTGTATTTACATTTCAGTTGTTAAAATTACTTTTGTTTACCGTCCCTCCCGGGGTCCGTGTTGGGGCACCTCATTGAGAACTGTAATATTTGACAAATGAGCAATGGAGTTGCTGTTTTGAATGCTAAATTAAATAAATAAATTTATTGAAGTTTGGACCTTATCAATTTTGTTGCATCTCCTTGGATGTATGGATATTTGATATTTGGAGTGCATTTCTCTTTGCTCCATTCCTGTTGTTAAGAATATTTTCTTTTACAATCTAGTTGGGAAGCAATTGAAAGTTTAAATTCCAATAATACTGCAGTTGGATCTTTTGATTCTCAGATCTTCTGGCTTGAATGCTCTACTGCAGGAGTTGGAAATGGCTAATGAAAATCGGGAGATACAAATGGATACACTTAAGGAAGGTGTGGATAGTATTAAACCCCTGTAAGAAATGCTAATGAAAGATAATAAAATGTTCTCTAATAGAGTGGAAAATCTGGAGAACCTTGCAAGAAGTAGAAACTTATTATATATCAGCTTCCTCAAAATTTCTCTTATTTCTTTTTTTTTTCATAATTTTCTCTTTATTAAGTATTTTTTATTAGAACATGAAACATATTACAGTACATAATATAAGCAAACTTGTGTACAATTCACATTAATCCATAAGGCAAACATTTTAAAATAAACCTTGTCTCACAAGATCCATATAATTAGGGGGACCATAAAAGAAAAAAGAAAAAACATAGGCAACTGTAAACCAGAGGAAAGGTGGTTAATCTATTTTACTTTAAGGCTGTTGTGATCCGGCTCATGGCTGGTACCACGAGCCACCTCTCACCTCCTTTTTCCTCTTTTCCCATGGCCTGGAGGCTGCCAACCTGATTTTCACGTGGCTGGAGCTACGCTGCTGCTTCTGCTCCCGCAGTCCAGAGAGTGTCGACGACCTCTTCACGGCAGAGCCGCATTGCTGCACACCAAGCAGCCAGGAGGCTGCTGACAAGCTCCTTGCATGGCTAGATCCGCGCTACTACATCTCTTGTGACCAGGAGGCTGCTGACATGCTTCTCTCATGGCCCGGTGTCCGCTGAAGTTACCTGGTGCCCTCCGTGGGCAGGGCCTATCATCTCCGGGCTTGACTGTGCTTTGGAGCCGCCTCCGGTCCACCCTTCGTGACAGGGAAGACGCCATCCATCCCAGGGCCTGCCCTGCGGCCTGCTCCTCCTCCTGCAGTCTTCAGTGGCAGGGATGCTGCTCTCCAAGGTCCTGCCCTTCTTCCTAAGGGACAAAGCCATGCCTCATCTCCTTTCTTAAAGGTACAGCCAGGGAGTGGTGCACCTCTGATGTCATCAAGGGAGGCTCCTCTTCAGCCCTATAAAATGGCCTGGCTTCATTCTCTTGTCACCTTTGCAAGGAGTTAGTCCTCCTTGGGTCTCCTCGTCTTCTCCTTTATCGCACTCTGTTCCATGTGGGATCCCATGTCTCCATCCTGGTCTCTCGTCATGTCCTGAGTTTTCGTCCCATCTCATTGGTTCCAGTGTCCATATGTTTCCTGTTGTCTTCACATCCAGATACCTCTTCCTTTGGCAGCAAAAGCCTCAGGGTCCTTCATCTGAATCTTCAAGCCTCAGGTTCCAGCCTTGGTCTTGTCTGTCTCTAAGCCGCCGCTCTGAGTTCTGCTCTCCGAGCCTTGGATTCTGTGGTCCTGCTTCAATCCTGATCCTGACCTGATCTTCGGAGTCTCTTGCTCCTGCCTTGCTCCATGCCTGAGATCCTGCTGAACCTGCTCTGTTCCTGCGTGGCTGTGCCTTGCCTTCACTGGCTGCGTAGGGCACGCCTCAGTGCAGGCCTCATCGGAATCTTTGCCATGCTTGGATTTGCTTCATCTGGAGTCTGCTTTACCATTGGCATGGTCCGCGACCAGCCTGAGTGACTGTGTAGGGTGCGCAGTGAGACAGCACTCATTCAATGCTCTCTGCCATCTTGAATTCTAGTTTCCTGAGTTGATGTCTGAGATGGAAGTCTGCTTCATCAGTAACGTGGTTCGCGACCTACCTTCACTGGCTGTGCAGGGTGTGTGGCGTGGCAGTACTTCTTCCGTAGCCTTCTCCATGCAACACTCCTCTCATCCTGCAACCTCATCTTAGTCTTCGCCTGCAACCTCGTTTGAGTCTTCATCTGCAACCTCGTTTGAGTCTTCATCTGCAACCTTGTCTGAGTCTTCGTCTGCAACCTCATTTGAGTCTTTGCAACCTCATCTGAGTCTTCATCTGTAACCTCATTTGAGTCTTTGTCTGCAACTTCATCTGATTCCTCGTTGTCCCAGCCCTCAGTCACTGTCCATCCTTTTTCATGTACTGTTTCCTGTATGGCAGGTCTGAAAGGGCTGTCAAGTGGCCAGAGGGCTACTCCAGAGTCCACATTGCATTGTGGGTCTCTTCCATGCACTAAGGTTCGGCAGCGGCTAGGGCCCTGCATCTCCAGCTTGTCTGTCCGTGCTTGGGCACGCCTCACCTGCAGCAGCACTTTCCGGAGCTCCTCCCTGGTCGCATTGTGGTCCAAGGGTACACTCATCTCCAGCATCCTGCAATGGGGAGCGCCCCCTAGCATGATTGCAACAAAGACCCTACTCATCTGCTGTTACTTGACCCAATTTAACCTCAGTTTTATTAATTAGGAAAGTTTCAAGGTAGGATAGTTAAAAAAAAACAACTTCTTGCCTTGAAAATTTATAAAACATCTGCACGGCAATTTCAAATAAAAGGTAGTCCCAATCTCTACAGTTTTACTTTTCAAAGCTAAGAAATGCTTTCTACGAGCCTGAGTAGGCTTGGAGAAATCAGGGAAAACAAATATTTTCTGACCACAGAAAAGTAGATCCTTGTTTTAAAACATTTTTTCAAATACAACTTCTTTCTCTTTTCCCAAGGAAAAAGAAACAATGTTGCTCTTTTATTTATAATATCAATAGATTCTTCAAGGAATATTGATATACCTGGGCTATTCTCCTCTACCCCGCCTGATGGATTATTTGGCTGGGTAGAAAAATAAAATATTTTAGAACTGGATGGAATTTCATTTTCTTCATATGCTAGATTTTCCCATAAAAACTTCCTAAACGTTGCGTAAGGAGATAACAATCTTGTTATTGGGAAATTTACAAAACTTAAGTTTTTAATTCTTATCAAATTTTCAATAATTCCTAACTCTGTATGTAACATCAGGCTATCAGTTATATGCATGCTTTCAGCATTCTGAACATTCTGAACTTTCGTTGTTAGAATTTTAACAGATGATTCCATCTCACTCAGTCTTTTTCCCTGATCTTGAATAGTCAATCTATTAACATTCACTAAAGAAGAAAGAGAAGAATACACCTGTGATATATTTGAGTCGTTTAACCAGCATTCTCCATAAATCTCCCAATCTACAGAGTTCACCTGGGAACTTCCAATGCCTACAATGGGGGTTCCATTCTCTACTTCTTGATGTTGCAAATTCAAGCAGGATGTTACAGCAAATTTCACTGATGGAGAATTTAATTCCCGATCACTTACATTTGTTAGATCACTTTCAATGGAACTTTCCCTCTCTGATACACCTGGGGGTTGAGGAGGTGTTGGTCCATTGCCTGGACTCAAAGAGACATCCAACATGTCTCGAATGCAGTCCTCTCATGGCATATCAAGCCTGTTAACATAGATGTCCATTGGGCCAATCCTATAGGCGACTGGATATGAGTTGACAATCTTTGCCTTCCTTTTACGACCCGTGTAAATCAATAAAGCAAATTCAAACTATTACGTCAAATTCAGTTGAAGCCAGTCTAAGCCGTGCATCCCTTCGGAGTGCGTGGCTTAGTCGGCGCACAGGCGGCAGCGGTGCACCACACTGCCGTGGGATTTAAAGGTCCCACGATCCCTGGAAGATGATGTCAGCGAACGGCTCGGGACTTCAACTGGTTCTGTCAATTAAGTCTCACCAAGTCCATCGCTTACCAGGTAGGCTTCCTGTGAACCTCCTTTCCTCCACCTCAGTCACCACAGTAAGCCGCACTGTTGCGCGATTTAAAGGTCCCACGGTCCCTGGAAGATGACGTCAGCGAAAGGCTTGGGACTTCAGCTGGTTCTGTGAATTAAGTCTCACCAAGTCCATTGGTTACCAGGTAGGCTTCCTGTGAACCTCCTCTCCTCCACCTCAATCCCCCAAAATTTCTATTTCTGCTAAGGAAATGGTGAAAAGACACTTAATGGAGGTCATGAAGGTTTTGGAACAATCTATTTCTCCTGTCTCAAGGGTTTATAATCTACCTCCTTTTAAAAAAGTGAGTGCTAATGCTCAAAACCATTATTACCTTTGGAAACTACTAACAAATATTTCTGCAGTCTTATAGACTTTTGACAGTGTGTTTTCCAGTCCTGTTACTATGGTTGTTTCATTCATCCTGGAACCAGATAGAGACTGGATTCTTAAAACTGCTTTTTAGGCATCGACCTGAAACTTTTCTTCATTTCAAAGTTAGAGTATTTCCAGATGTGGTGAGGCAAACTCAGAAAAAGAGGAAGGAGTTTCTTATATTGAGGCCTAGGTTGTTACAATTGAGAACCATATTCCTCTTGAAATTCCCTTGTAAATGCTATATAAAGTATAGAGCTAATTTGTATATATTCTTTCATCCATTTCAGCTTACTCATTTCCTTAGTGATAAGACCCCTGTTCAAGAAATGTCTTCAACACTGATTGCCATTTGATCTTATAGCTAAGTAAGAGTTATGTTCTGTATTATAAAAGATATGGTCCCCTGAATTTTGTTTCTTATTTTAAGAGATTGGTACTCAAAATTGCCTGTAATAGTGTCTGGATTCTCTGAATTGAGGGCTTTGATTTGGGTTATGGCATGTCAAATTTTATTTATTTAAATGTTTCCTATATGGGTTATTCATGTCTATTCTGATTTCATTTTCAAGTGAATTCTTGGAAATTGTACTTTAAAAAATGCATAAATAAAAATGTAAAAAAGAACTAGAAGCAAACTGGCAGCAAAAGTAGTATCACTATCCTAAGGCACCATGAAGTTGGAATGAAGAGAAAAGGTGGCAGGAAAAGCCACAAGGCACTGAAAGGAGCCAAGTATACAAAAAATGGCATCACAGCAGCAAGTTAACATGAGAGAGTCAAAGCAACTTCCCCACAGAGTAGCAGGAATACCTCAACATATAAGGTCAGGATATGGCAGCAAAGCACAGTGACAGAAAGAACTCCAAGGTGTAAAGTTTGGGTGTAGAAGCAAGACTGAGTGGTTGAAAGACCCCCCCCCCCCAGGTATATCATGAGGGGGAATAACAACAAGGCTGATAAACATGGAAGATGTTAATAATTCTATTGAAGCACACTTGCCCAAGTGTCAGATTTAGTACAAGAGAATGATGATACGTATAATCCTTGAAAAGCTTTTATTACATTCCAAGCTTGAACTTGTTCTAGATGATTGGTGTAATTTTGATTTGCTTCTGAAAAGGGTTTTCTGAAGGAAACTGTTAACACAGCCAGAACATGTAAATGGTTTCCCTAATTAGTGTGGTTTGGTTTTCTGGCAAGTTGTGAGGGTTGATTTATTTTGAAATCTTCTCTCATATTCTGAAGCTGAAATCTGGCTGTTCTATTTCATCATCTTCTAGTTTTGCATGAGTTCTTTTTTCCATTATGATATTCTACCACACTCAGAACATGTAAATAGTTTCTCTACCGCATATTTTCTGTTTTGCCTGTATTTCTTCCTTCATACTTAGCGATTTTGTGGGCAAAATATGCAGCTGGGCATCAGGCAGCAAGAACCCTGTGGTGGTATTAGGGGTATGGCAAGTATGTCTGTGGTAGAAACTGCTCTATGGTGGTACTTTGAATATGATAGCTGGGCATCAAGGAGCAAGTCACCTATCATGGTAAGAGGGACATTACAGGTAAGCAAGTGGCAGAAATTCCTCTATGGTAATACTAGGTGTATGGCAGGTAGGCATGTGGCAGCAAGTCACTTATGGTGGTACAAGAAATGTGATCAGTGGAACATAGACTAAAATCAGCAGCAGCCAAAACATTGTTTAGGAAAAGTTAAAATCTAAGAACATTGTGTAAGTTGAAAAACAGTATCCACCCAAGACAATATCTTCAGAAGGAATGAAAACATTTTGCACAGTACATCTCAGACAAGCTCAGTCTTCGAAATCAGCATCACTGGATCTGGAAAACAATAATAGGTAGGATTAGAAAAATGCTTCACTGCAATACATTTTCTCTGTTCTCTTGACAACATTTCCAACCCAGAATAAGACAAGTTAATGAATCATTGGGGATGGCTGGCTGACTGCTATACTAAATAAAAATCTTGTCTTACTCCTGTTACCCCATTGATTTTTATCACCCATATATTTCAGTGGCCCATAGAAATGAATGGGGAATGAAATGAATAGGACAAATAGGGTTTGTTTAATTTGTGGAACCCTCTCCATTCATTTTGGGGACCCCAAAAAGTAACAAATGGGTCCTATTTGTTTCAGTGTGTCATTCATTTTAATTGAATGCACATTCTTACTGTGGAATCAATACCTTTAACTAGATTAAAACATATGGTTTCCAGCAAAGCAACTAATGTGGATTCTATGCCATGATTTTTCCAAAACCCTCTTTATGAGCCATCCGGAATATTTGTGCATTTATATTTCAGAGTAATTACTGTTAGGAGCATTTTGCATGTCTATTGAGTTACTGTTTACAGATTAAAGGAAATGGATCACCTGAGTGACTAAAATTCTTTTGGATCTGAGAGTTCCAGGAGTATTTTCAATTAAATTGGACATTCCAAAGGTCTAATCAGAAATGAATAAAATTTGAAGTTTATAGAGTAATAGGAAGAGGAATGTGGTAGGATATGAGGCAAAGATATTGCTATTTTTTTCTTTTTGTGTGTGTTGTTGTTCTCAGTCCCCAAGTCAGAGCCCCATCTAGTTTATTTAATGTACTTCTCACCTAGTCCCACCTTCCCTAGACAATCATATCTGCCTACATACTTGTTTCCCCATTTCTATTTTAAAGTCCTAAGGAAAATCCTTAATATTTGCAGGCAGAATACCCTGCCCCTTCTTACCCAACCATACAAAGAGTGAATGTACTCTTCCTTTAGAGAGATCATAAGAACTTAAGAATACAAGAAGTTGCCACACTGGGCCAGACTGAGGGTCCATCAAGCCCAGCATCCTGTTTACAATAGTGGCCAATTCAGGGTACAAGTACCTTGCAAATACCCAATCAGTAAATAAATCCCATGGTACTAATGCCGGTAATAAACAGTGGTTATTCCCAAAGGGCCCGATTTTAAAAGTCTGGTGCACACAAATCCAGGAAGATACGCATGTGGCCAGGCCGAGCATGTGCTGAGTGCATTTTTTAAATGGCCCGGCCACACATGTATTTCCCAGTATGCCTGGAAGTGCTGGGCTACAAAAAATGGGTGGGCTGGGGGCAGGATCTGGGCGGGTTGGAAGCTGGCCGGGTCAGCGCCATTAGCAGCTGTCCTGGGGAAGTGCGTGCAAGTAGCCAGCTAGCATGTGGAACTTACTACTGCTCTGTGGAGCAGGTATGTTCAGGCACAAAAGAAATTTGGGTAGATAGGTGGGGTTTAGAGGACAGAGAGGAGAGGGGAAGAGGGAGGAAGGATAGGGTTATGGTTAGGGAAGTTCCCTCCCACTCCACTCCTTTATTGGCGCATGGGCATCAGATTTTATTGCGTGATGACACGCATATGTTATAAAATCGGCATGTCCATGTTCACACGCCAGGAACCTCATGCACATGGACGCGTGCATATGGTTTTTAAAATGTACCTATCAGGGGGTAATTTTCAAAGGAGTTACACAAGTAAATGTAACATACTGTCATAGCAACTTTCAAAAGCCATTTACACAAGTAAAGTTCTCTTACTCTAGTAAATAAAAGAAAGCTTCAACAAACTACTAATACTCAAATGCTTAAAACCACTACTAAATCAACAAGACTTCAGAACCATACTTCAATCTTTGATTTTTACGAGCTTCGATTATTGTAACTCCATACTATTAGGCCTACCCAAATCCACTAAACAACCACTCCAAATACTCCAAAATGCAGCCGCCAGAATTCTAACGGGCCATAAAAAAATGGACCACAGCATACTTGTCCTAAAAGCACTCCACTGGTTACCCATTAACAAACAGATCCAGTTCAAAGCACTCTCCATCCTACACGAGACAATATACGGCAAGGAAATAGAATGGCTAAACGCAATAATCCAAATTCACACACCAGAGCATAACATGAGATTGGCAAATAAGGCCTTGTTATCATTACCCACAGTCGCATCCGCCAGACTTACTACGGTATGGGAGAGAGCGATTTCACTGATTGGCCCGAGCTTGTGGAACACTTTACCCAAAAACTTGAGGACACAAAGCAATTTAAAACTATTCAGAAAAATCCTCAAAACTTGGCTATTCGAACAAGCATATAGAGATGGCATAGGCTAAACTGCATCTCCACACTTTCCACCCCCACCTCATCACTTCACATTGCCTCCAATGACTATTCTTTAAAAGCACTGATTATTATTTTGACCTACAAATGTTCGAATCCCTGTACCAACAATTAACCATATGAATAACTTATTCTTAACTCTGTTCAATCTCATGTTCTGCATACACTCATGTTAACATATTTATTTATTGTCATTTCTGTTTAATCTTAAGTTCTGCATATACTTTATTTTATCTACAGTTTGATGTATTAAGAATTTTATTTCAGTAAGTTACCTTTTTGTATCTTACAGACTGTAATCTTGTTATGTTTTTAAGTTTCCTGTAAACCGTTGTGAAGGCCAGCACCAGACAACGGTATATAAAAGTCTACAAATAAAATAAAATAATCCTTTGGGCAATTCAATGGCATTTATTGTAGCAATTTTCAAAAGCTCATTTATTCAAGAAAAGTGTATTTACTCAAGTAAAACCCAGTTTTACTCAAGTAAATGCTTTTTAAAATTAGGCCCTAAGTCAATTTGATTAATCGCAGTTTATGCACTTCTCCTCCTGGAACTTGTCCAAACCTTGTTTAAACTTAGCTATGCTAACTGCCTTAACCACATCCTATGGCAATGAATTCCATATCTTAATTGTGTGTTGAGTGAAAAATAATTTTCTCTGATTTGTTTTATATGTGCTACTTGCTAACTTAATGGAGTTCCCCTTCCTAGACCTTGGATATCCCCAAGGCAGGATGTTCCCATAGACTGAACTCAGGGGCACATAGAGAGAAGAACCTTTTCTGTAACCAGTTCTCTATGGAGAACGTTACACATCTGAGTCTCAGGGCTCCCTGTGGGGGGAAGCATAGCTTCAAGGCTCTTTTGCAATAGCAAAGACCTTTTCCCATTCTTGTAAATGGCACTGATAATCTTCACCGTCTACAGTAGTAAAATTCACACTGAGAAGCAATGTGGTTTCCTACTTCTTAACTGATAATTGATTAAATGATTATTTACAGCACTCAGATCATATTTCAAATAAAGCCATTGAACTAAAGCCTCTCAAACTTTTCAGTGGGCAATGTCCTCTCAAGTGCAGCATACTCGAGAAAGCAGCAAACACAGCTCTTATACAATACCTTCAACTCCTTTCCTCTGGCAAATGGACAGGAATTCATTTCTCTTCTGATGGAATTTCCATTCTTCAGGCTTTTCCTAGGTAAAAGATGCCTCTTACTCATGGAATGCAAACTGATTCCCTGGCACCAAAGGCACTCAGCTCCCGGTAGAGCAAAAATAGTCTTTTGCATAAATGGGAAAAACAAACAGGAGACAGGAAGGGTAAAAAAAAAAACTTCCTGGCTTCAAAATGAGAAGTTACTGAAGAAAGACAACTCAAGGTTCAAACTCCTCTCTGTATCAGGTCATGGACAGGTCTATCTCCTGGAGGAGTGAGAAAACACTGTCAGAATCTTCCCTACCCTCTGATCTAACCTTACACAGGAATGCCCCAATCCTCTTTGAAGGAATACCAAGGCTCTCACAGGGAAAGTCTCCAAAATGGATCAAAAAGAGAAAAAAAACAATCAATCAGAAGTAAGTAAGAATGGCAGGCTGACTTGGAAGAGCAAAACAGCAAAAAAACCCTCTCCACTAAGTTAACAAAATTAACAGAAGACAGAGAGCTCCTGCCTTCAGGAAATCTAACTAAAAATCCCATCCCCTAACATGGTGCTTGGTAGTCAAAAGGCAGAGGCGATTTTCAAAAGAATTTAATTTACACACTTTAAATTGGATTTTATATGTGTAAATGCATTTTAACCATGTGAGTGGGCTTTTGTAAATTGTTACAATATATGCCATTGAACTGTCATAGGTTTTACATGTGTAACTGCACTTTATGCATGTAAATGGCTTTTGAAAATTATTTTGATACTTTGTTACATTTACCAGTAGATGTGTAACTGCTTTGAAAATTACCTCCTAAGGCTGCAATATCTTAGTCTCCCACATGGAGAAACAAACCCAACCTTGTTTACACAATTTCTCGGAACTTCCCCAGCTAGTTAGTATATCCCTCCTGTAAGAAAACCAAGGGTTCCTTATACTTGTATTATCTGAAAGTGTAAATAATTGATTCACATCTACCTGTTCTAGACCTCTCATGATCTTAAAGCCCTCTATCATACCCCCCCCCCCTCAGCCGTCTCTTCTCCAAGCTGAACATCCCTAACCTCTTCAGCCTTTCCTCATAGGGGAGCTGTTCCATCCCCTTTATCATTTTGTTTGCCCTTCTCTACACTTTCTCCAGTGCAAATATATGTTTCTTGAGACGTGGCGACCAGATTGTACACATTATTCAAAGTGTGATCTCACCATGGAGTGATCTAGAGGTACTATGTCATTCTCCATTTTATTCACCATTCCTTTCCTAATAATTCCTAACATTCTGTTTGCTTTTTTGACTGTTGTAATACACTGAGCCAATGATTTCACATCATTTTCCTAGGTGGTAACTCTTAATATAGATTCTAATATGTAACTACAACATGGTGTACTTTTCCCTATGTGCATCACTTTGCCCTTGTCCATATTAACTTTCATCTGCCATATGGATGTCGATTCTTCCAGTCTCACAAGGTCCTCCAGCAATTTATCACAATTAGCTTGTGTTTTAACAACTCTAAATAATTTTGTGTCATCTGTAAATATGATCTGTTTTGTCTGTTTTATAAAGATAACTTAATTACGAAAGTATGTGAAAGATGTGCAAATGGACATTAGCTATGTTTGAAGCCTGATAAATGTTCATAAGTTTCAAACTATGGCTAATTCAATCACAGTTGGTGTCTGTTACCATATGTCTAATACATGTACATATATTTTTCTGTGTAATTAAAAAAATTCAAAGCATTTGCTATACTGTAACTATCCTTGCTTTTACCATGATGAACACTAAATGGCATAATTAACAACATATTTTCTACCAGCAACAAAGGAGAGTATCAATGCAAAAAGTTAAATACCCTTTAAAACTCAGGGATAACTCTGTTAATGCTAGGTTTAAAAGACTATTTACAAGAAGTTGATTTTTTTTTTCTTAACCTATTCTACTGGTGCATCTTGAATTGAATATTAAAATCAAGGCAGACCAAGCAGACCAGCTACATACATTTACAAATAAAAAATATGCATGCCTAGTTTTCTTTGCACTCCAAATATATTGCTGCTGAAAAAAAGGAACATTTGATTTCAAAGGTTTATATAAAAAACTAGCTGTACCCGGCCACGCGTTGCTGTGGTTCAGTCTAGTTAAATGGAAAAGAAAGAAAAGAGAAAGCGCACTTTTCTAATATGTTTAATTTCACAATGCTTGTGGGTACACAATATTTTTTGTTGTTCCATTGTCTGTGCAGATATAGAGATTGTCTGGTTTGCTGACTCTAGAACACACAACATATAATTGTCCATGTAAGAAGCAATCCATGTCTAGATGTAAACCGCATAATTCTAGAAATGAAAAAGAATGAAAAAAGAAAAAAAATGAACTATACTCAGTAAATGAACGGTATGGTAAACGACACAGCTCAATTCCAACGCAATGTCACACAAAATAATTAAATCAAAATGAAAATAAATCGAAATCTATGAAAATTCAATTTAACAATGCAATCGGAAACATTGAAATGGAATCGTAAAATATTTAGTACAAGCCATTAAGCCCGTTAAAAAGGGCGAGATTTTTGTCCCCTCTCCTCCTACGTCTTTGCTCTGCTTCGCTCCTCCCCCCCCAGCACCACGAAGGGCCAGAGGCAGCAGCGGTGGTAGGAGCTGCAGCGGTGGCCGAGGGGGATCTCGTGAGGCGTAATGGTCCTGCCATCCCAACTCTCTCCCCCCTTCCCTGGTGGCGGAGGGACAGGCTCAGACCCCTTTCACTCTATCCTTACAGGTCCCAACTCCTTTGCTCTCCCATTCCCCTCTACACTCAACCCCTTCCACTCTAACCTATAAGTGGAGAGCTGGGGGGGGGGGGGGAGGATAGAGACTCTCTCTCTCTCATACAGCCCCCTACATAGGCTTCCTCTCTCTCTCTCTCTTGCACATACACTCTTCCTCTGTCCCTCACATATGCATGCCCAATCCCTCTAACACACATACACAATCCCTCACGTAGTCACCCTCTCTCTCTGGCACTCACACTCACCTTCAGTGCACATTAACACACTTCTCTCTCACACAGTTAAAACGGGTGATATGTTTTGTCCCCTCTCCACCTATGTCTTT